>NC_056731.1:1085557196-1085857196 GCF_019279795.1 Protopterus annectens | reverse complement strand
GATGAGATGGTCACAGAATTTAAAGATGGGAGTTATAGTATTCAATTGTTAGAAGAAAATAAAAAAAAAGTGAGTGAAAGAGATGGCTTAGCTAGACCATATTTCTCAGATATAGAAAAAAGTTCAACTAATGGGACTGTAAATAATATTATGGATAGCACTTCCAGAAATAAGTTCAGATATATTATGCAATAGAATGCACATACCAATAGGGGTAAAACAACTTATAAAACTAAATTAGTGTATACTATGTACATCTGATGTGGTTAAAGAAATTGTAGGTTTATCACCTAGTTTTGCATTTAGGAAATGTAGGAATCTAAAGCAACAGGTCTGTTATAAAGACCTAAAAATGTCTTAAGAATGCTATAATAAAAACTAAAAATACTGTGCCTTGCTATGATTGCCAGTTTTGTTTGCTGTGATTGCCAGTTTTGTTTCTATATAAATATGAACAATGTTTTTGTACACCCTAATGCAAGTATGACATTTTATTTTCACGTTTGCTACTTGCAAAACCAAGATTGTGGTTTACTTAGTCACCTGTGAAAATTTACTTTGTTTTATGTTGGAAAAACAACAGGATGTTAAAAGAAAGGATAGCCCAACACTTATCTGACATACATAGGAAGGTAGAGAGTAATGCCTTAGCTAAATATATCATAAGCTCAAATAAAATGCATAGTTTTACATTTACATTTAGGGTTACAAAAACCATTGAAAGAAGCATTGGGAGGATATTCCCCCGGATTCACGAATCCTCCGTGTAAGACTAAATAAGTCTTACTCGGAAACTGCAGTTGAACGGTATGACATCAGCATGCCATACATATTCATGAGGGCACACTGACTCCACTCCAAGTCTAACATGGACTGTACAGGAAGGCAGGGGGCGTGTCTGACTGCCGAGCAGTCCAAAGGTCCATGCCACTGTAAGTGTCTGAATTGTGAAATGTCAACACACATGAGCGAGTCTGCTCAAATGTCTACGTACCCAACACTACACTCCCTCACACTGTAAACCCCAGGACAGTTATAAAAAGTAAAACTTTTATTTTTTTTTTCTAATTCCCGATATAGCTGCCCATATTTGCGCGTGTCTGCATGGGTGTGCCCATTGCTTAGCTGCAGTTAGCAATTTCTACATTGAAGAGCATAATAAGGAATGTTTATGCAAATTAAGCCAAATAGCAATAGCGTAGTGGTAGAGCCTTTGCACAAAGAGAAGGCATGCACGGTTTGAGTCCCACCACTCCCCTTTCTATTTTATGTTTTAAATTAGTATATGAAATAATTCTTGACATATATGAATAAACTTTTACTAAAAAGCATTGAAATGGCCTATGTATCAGTGAACAAAATGTATATTTATAAATATAAGAAGGATCCTGACATATAATTGCACGTAGTTAAGGAGCACTTTACCCAGCGCAATATAGTTGCCCATAGCAAAGTAGCGCTTTACCCAGCACAATCGGTTTGCACGGAGGTGCGCACTGCACCAACCAGCACACCGTCGGGCAACGTGGAGCAACGTAGAGCAAAGTTGCCTAAACACAGCCACACCCCCTAGCCTGTCTGGACAGTAGTAAAATAAAAAGCAATGACAAGGTTCGAGCCCGGGACACTGTGCACCATAATCAAAGTACTGAACCACAAAGCCATGACAGCTTAGGATAACCAGCCACTGTTAACATACATAGACTAGTAAATGGTAGATTAACCATTGCTAAGCAGGTCTGCAGTCAGCCGAGAATTTTCAAAAATGGCCAATCACAAAAAAGTGCGGGAAAAGCGGCATATTTAAGCTCCATAGGTGGGAATACTCGCCATAACTGATTGTAGCTCCCATCTGCAGTGGCTGGTGCTGGAGAGGGTACACGCTTTTGAGCGCAATACTGGGGCATCGAGGAGTCAAAATGCATGGTTAGGCTCCTTGTCCACTGTCATGAGTCAAGACTCCTGCAGGGCCAGTTCCAAGGTATGGAGTACAAAGCAGAGGCTTGGAACTGGTTAGCTCATGATCTCACCAGTGCCACAAGCGTCCCTCGGACTGGTGAGTAGGTCTGTCACCACCATGCAGACCTGAAGAGATGGAAGCAGGACCTACTGAACCAATGAATACAGGAAGCCCGTGGGGTGCAAGATGTCCCACTACTGAGTAGGTAGCCATGGAATGCAGTATGTAAGACATGCTAATTTAGTCTATATAATGGATAGGTATGTCTCAATATCCCTTCATTTACTTCACAGCTGCAGGTGTCCATGCTGCGAATCAGCAAGCCTATGCAGATAGGCTGCTAAGATTATGCCACCAGGCAGGTTAGTAATTATTCTGCATGTATTGTTATATAAAATAGGTGAGAGAGCCTGAAAGAAAGTGTTGTAGCCCAATAATACAGCCATAAAATGCCCTGAATAATTCCTCTGCATGTACTGTTATATAAAATAAGTCAGAGAGCCAGAAAAAGAGTGTAGTAACCCATTAATAAAGGTAAAATAAGTCTGGAATAATATCTCTGCATGCACTTGTCATATAAAATAAGTGAGCAAGCCTGAAAAAGAGTGTTGTAACCTATTAATAAAGATATAATATGTCTTGAATATGTCTTCCGTATGCACTGTAATATCAAATAAAGGAGAGAGCCTGTAGAAAAGTGTGTAATATAATTAATAAAGGTGTAATACTTGGAGTGTGTCTGTGTCACTTACCTTGAAATGTTGTTGTACCCTTGCATTATATAAATAGTACTGTTGTATTAAGTGCTGTCAACCCACAGTTGGGCAGTCCCATATAAAGTGGATGATGGAAGTGACAGTAGCTGTGAAGCATATATAGAGTCCTCAACAGTCGGTTAATGGCTGGCATGCATAGGTAAATCTGGCACACGAGTAGCTTGTTAATGTGTTCCCCAGAAATGTGAATGTGCTACACGAAATGTAGGGTTCTGTAGAAATGTAACTGAAAATGTCACGTGAACACATCCAGATATGTAGATATATAAATGTAAATAAACTAAATAACTATGTAGCAGTAACATCTGCATCTTGGACAGTTAATATGTCAGATATAGCTCAGGTATATAATGAACTAGCCAAACCCATAACACAACCTAATGCATGTTGCCTAGTGTAATAACACATGTAGGGGATATACACCTGCAGTTAATAGGAATGTAGTGTAGACTAAAAGTACTTATAAGATGTTAATGGAGGTTTCTTTCTACACCCTACTGTGTGTGCATAAACAATGCAATACAACACCTCAATGGGTATGTCTAATCTCAAAACATTTGTTGGGACATATGTCCTATTGTTCTATAAATACATGCATTTACTTTGATGCATGTGCCCTGTTCAAACACCACAATCTTGGTGGCCTGTTGCCATCAATCATCTATGCATGCTGTTGGAATGTCCACTGTCGTTCAATATATGCATGTGTTATGCTTGCTGTTCAGCTGCTGGAACCCTGGTGTATTCGGTTAATGGGAATATTACTGCATGCTGTTACAACTAATTTGGAATGCTGTTGTTTATGTTGTAATTAAACACACCTAATCACAGAACGTATGGGAAGGTCGGTCCCATTGGACCCACCTGTCCCTCCTCAGCTGGTGATTGCACCTGGCACCAGCAGGTCTGGTGCCCAGCCCAGGCTCCCCTCCTCCATTGGTCCTGTGCCACCTTCGGGTGGAAGCACTGCAGGGGATGGGACTTATCCCCCCGTGCAAGCGTGGGTGGAGAAGGGCCACCTGTCACCCTCCAAAAGGTCCGGGCTGTGGTGCGTAGGGAGATCCAGCGTTCAGTCACTGATCCCCTATGCCAGCTCAAGGCGAGAGTGGCATGACTCATGGGTGAGCCTGCCCCTCCTACGCAGCCCCCAGCACAGCCATCCTCGGGGCTGTGAAAGTGCAGTGGTGACTGCCCATGGGTGGGGATCTCAGTTCCACTGTTACCATTTGTGGGCTCATGGGCTTGCGATTTTCAAACATCCGTCCCCGTCAATTGTGTTCACCCACCTCATGTGTCATACTCCGCCCCTGTATGCATCGTGTTTGTCTTGTCTGTTTACCTCCCCAACCTACCTCCCCAAATATACCTACTTCCTCTACCTCACTTTCCACTCTCACCTGAAAAAAAAGGGCAATCTGTTCCCACAAAAAATTACGCCCCATACATAGCTGCCCATTTCGCACACATGTCCACTGGACATGTAAACTGATAATTATAATTGGCAGTACAACATACTTTGTTGTCCTCACCCCTCTCTCAGGGTGGAAGGTTTCAAATTTCACTCCAAATTTATTGCATATGCACAGCTGTTGCTGGTAAAGAAATGGGCAGCTATGGACCTTCCCTACACCCGTCCTGCACATCCCAAGCTTGTTTCCCTACTGTCTTTCCCTCTTTGTGCCCCCTTTTTCACCACTTTCCTATCTCCCCATTTTTTTTCTTTCAAAGAAATTAGCGTGGGGATTAGCGGGAGTAAGCACTTTTAAGCAGTAGTTAGCGTGTTTGAGTGAGTGTGCGCATGTGTGCGCTTAGCTAAGTATTGCTAAGCATCGTGCAAACCCGCGTAAATCCACTTACAACTGCTTAAAAGTGCCTTAGTCATTCTGCATGGCAGGGCCCTAGTTCTGCTGAGCAGCAAAATAAAACATCTCTGTCAGTCTCGAACCCCGGACCTTGGACACCCTACACTGCATGAAGTACTACTAGGCCACAGTTGATATGCAACAAGCTGGTGCTGTAATAAATATATCATGCATTACAATGAGTGAATGTAAAGGGAAATTGGAATGTCATAACACAAATCTTGTTCTGTGGATCTTTACCAGCAAATGTTGTGGAATTGCATGACATGACTGTGAAAAGAGAACCAGCCATTCTAGCAGGAAATAATGTTACAGTAGCAACTTACAAACCCCACACAGCATCAGAGCAGGATAAACACTGGCATATTTGAATAGGGCAGAGGCCATACTTCCCAACTGTGACTGCTTTTCAGGGATGTCCCTGATTCGTAAACAAATGTTAGTTTTGTCCCCCAGAATCCCTCTGAAAAGTACTGACGGTAGCCCGAAAAGTGGGGAATTACACTTAATGAATAATGTAAATAAGTAAGAGTACACACTGCATGCACGTCAGAAAAGATGTATTAATACATATGCTCTGATTCTCTCACAGTCTCAACTTAATGTCTGTAATATATTACAGGTGTACCTCACTTATATGTACCTTTCCCTGAGGCTGTTCAAATATATACCTGAGTGTATCAGAGTCCTGGCAGAGGCAGAAACACACAGGCATTTCAGGTGTTCTGCTGTTACACACTCTGCAGATAGCTTTGGAACGAGTCCCACACGCATACCCTTATGTGGGAGTGCAACACAGAAATATCAAAGGATGTAGCCATGTACTGTTAGCAACCAACTGTGACAATGCCATTGTTCCAGTGCAGAAAAGACCGGTGTGGTGCAGAGACAAAGAATAATAGGCTAACCTATGGCTACCATCTGGATATGTCCACAAGTGGGAGTTACGCAGACAGACTACTTGCCTTGTTAGACTAACAGGTACACAGCAACCCTGTATGTTCAGCAAGATAAACATCACACAATAATATATAATGCCCTCTGTACTTCTGCACCCCTACCCAAAAGAACAATATACCTGTGTATTCAGGCTCTACCAAAGATGTAGGTAGGCATACTCAGTACTAAAATGTGTCCTGTTGTCTTGAGCAGCCCGTGCTAATGTCAACACAAATAAACAACAAACTGTTCAGAAGTGAGGTAATTAATATTTACAGTATAGTAGTTCACAAACAATACATTGCAATAACTACTTTTGTATGGCAGTTAATTGTCTAATTAGAAAAGAATGTACATACTCCCATGTATCTTGTGTAAGCATTTGGAGGGGTGAGTAAAATTTTACACTGACAAGTGTGTACTAGAAGCAGCAGCATTCAGGTTTGAGTACAACATGAAAATCACTGGCTACAACCCTAGCTTCAGAGATAAGAAGTATACCAACCTTCTGACTGACACAACGGTGTCCACAGCAAACAAGCATGGGCCCCACTTTAGAAAGCTGAAAGGGCTATGCCTACCTAACCTAGCATTTTATAGCAGTGGGCTGCTATGACAGTGAGTACAGCAATTACCACACAGCAGGCTGCATGCAATTGGTAAATGGTGGGCACCAACTGGTGCAGAGGCCATCACATGTGCAGATACCTAGAAAAGCAAGCTGTACTTGCTGTCTACACATGCAATAATCTCATTGCAGCAAGAGAGAGAGAGAGCAAGAGAGAGAGACAGACAGACAGAGGCAGAGACACAGACACAGACAAAGACAGACAAAGAGACAGAAACAGAGTGACACAGAAAAAGAAAGAGCAACAGACAGAGAAAAAAAAATATTTTAAAAACAAATGAAACACAGCAATACAAACGAAAGGTATGTAACACATATGTATTTGCTGGCATGTAGTTGATGTTTATGAAGAGTACTCTACATACTGTGAATCATCCATATGTGGCAGCAGTACGTATCTCTATGTATCTGTACATGTGCATAGGGCAAGGGACATACTGCAACTGTTTGTGAAGGGTGTACATATATACATTGTTGAAGGTTGTTATGTGCATATTTCTATGTAGGTTGTAGTGTGTGGCAAAGAAAACAGCATGCAGTGCTGGTATATGACATGTGGTGGTTGAATGCTGTGGGTATGCTCTGTCAGTTTTGCAGTGTTGCAGCCAGTGAGGCCTGCTAAAGCTACATGGGCTGAGGACACCTTCAATGCAGTCTGCACAATACTGTGCAATATTATTACATAACTGTATATCTCACAACTGTCGCATAAGTGATATTCCACCATGAATAGTGGACTGTATATGTGCCTATATGTACATCTATATGTACAGCAATGGATGTTTATATGTATGTGTGTATGTATGTATATATATATATATATATATATATATATATATATATATATATATATATATATATATAGAGAGAGAGAGAGAGAGAGAGATGTAGATATATGTAGATATATATAGATATATATATATATATATATATATATATATATATATATATATATATCAACATATATATATATATATATATATATATATATATACATCTGTATATATAGATATAGATATATAGAGATATGCATATATATATATATATATATATATATATATATATATATATATATATAGATATATATATATATATATATATATATATATATATATATATATATATATAGATAGAGAGAGAGAGAGAGAGACATGGGAAATACTTACTGCGACAGGTGCCTGGCGACCAAGGTATGGACTGAAGCTCAGTGTTGACACTGCAGTGCCATCCCTTCTTGCCAGAACACTGTACCCATTAATTACCACATAGGTGATAGTCTACCCAACACCGAAGGTGTGATAAGGGAACATGGGACGCAGGTGGACAGTAGCCTCCCCTTTGGTAATCACAGTGCCACACTGGTCATGTACTCTGTCTACGTGGTACACATCATCCCAAAAGGTGTGTCATCTAGGGAAATATAGGTCAGTGTTCCCCTCTGCTTATCACACTTAAAACCCATTAGAGAGTACAATGCCAACTACAGCAACTGGAAAGGCCACAGACATACCTCAGAAAGAGTAATACCAGCCTCAAACAGATGCCCTATGCAGACCGACTCACAAAACCACAGCTACACTGTGTTGCATAGTGCCTACCCAGAGGTGACCTCTGCCTAACATACTGAGCTATGTCACACCCATAGCTGTTGGACATCCTCCACATAAACATATTACAATCACTCCCAGATACATGCTCTAGGGCCCTACACCTTGTCAGCTCACTAAACAGCACATGCTGGAGGGATAGAGTCCTAACTCAGAGGCATGCCATACTCTGGAACAAGCCACCTATCAATAGCAAACAAAGCTCCTCATTAGCAGTTGTCATAAATACTCCTGATGATTGTTTGGGAGATAGGAAATACACCCCGGGAATCACCTCTGTAGCTCTGGTTGACAGGGACAAGTGAAATTAAATTACATGTGTTTCAAAGGCCAGGGTAGCATATGGCTAGGCTGCTGTAGGCCCTAGGGCCAATAGCGTATTACCTATCCATGACACGATGCACCCACACATGTACTTAGTGCAATAATTGCTATGTGAGGTTGACTGAGTGTGATGGTGAATGTGTTGATGAATGTGTGCAAGGTCTGTAAAGGTGTGATAGCTTAGTGTGAAATTGTTTCTGTCATGGTAGTTTGTGTCCTAGCTGTGATCCCAGCAAAATATGTGTATGCTATTGCTAGGCAGAAAAAGTAGTATGGCATATGGTGTGATGTAGTCCCTTGTTGTCGACTGTGGTGTCCCATTGTAGGCTAAAGCAATACATGAATGTTTAGTGAGTGGTACTGCTGGTGAAACCAACTTCCATATGAACTGCAGTACTACCTGAAGCTGTAGGCCTAAACTGTACAGTATGGTGTATGTTCACATTGCTTGGAAACACTATTTTGTGTGTTCCCTATAGTCCTCACAGATTACATACCTCAGGCATAAGGTTTTGTAAGTAGTGACACACAGTACTGTATGGTACACAGGTAAAGCTCATCTGGGTTGGCATACATTTGTGTGTGGTATGTATGTCTGATGTGTGTGTAATTATGCCTATACCATGCCCTGAATCACATCTGTGTTACAGGGTATACATGTGTATCTAGCAACATGTATAGTCTAGTACAGCAGTATGCCACCTATATCAACAACTGTGCACATATGTTAGACAGGTGTTTGGCATCAAAGACTACTGTGGCATACTGGTAATACTGCAACTGTACTTTACATTCATTGCAATGGATGACATCTTTCTTCATGCATTAGCTTGATATACACCTCCTGTGGCTAGGTGGTGAATTGTGTCACATACAGTGTGCCATGTACTGTTGTATAGTCTTACATACTGGCTTCATTTGTTGCTGTGCAGAACATGGTTTAATATATAGAATGTGCCAGGCACTGTCAGGCAGTTGTGGGCTGAGCACTGATATGTGGTATTAAAAGTGTGTATCTACTGACAGCCAATAGGTTGCTATATATGGCATTTCATTGATAACTGTACTTTAGAATGTTAAGTGTGCCACATGACTTGCTCACAATTATTGTTTTATTGTCTACCAGGGACATGTCTCACCATCGCAACCCTGCGTATTCCCCTGAAGAGGAGGAAATAATCATATCCACCCTACTACAACATCACACCCTGCTGTTCTCCAGAACCAGCCAGGAACAGCATGGGCACACTGCACTGTGGCAAGATGTTGCCCGTCGGGAGAATGATGTAGGCATGCATAACCAGACTTATGAGCAGGTACGCCATCACTGCAGTGATTTAATTAGACATGTCCGGCAGCATGCCTCCAATGTCCGCAGACAACAGCTTGTCACAGGTGGTGGTGCAGCATCACACCTGCCCCTCACCAGAGTGGAAGAGCTGCTCCTCAGCATGGTGGCTCCTGGCCAACCACTACAACAGTCATGTGTCATCATGGAGGCCGGAGTCACCCAGCAAGTTGACTCAGAGCGTGCAGGTAACATGGCATATCTGTAGACTACATTTAGCTCGATTGTTAGAACATGCATATGTCAGATGTGTACTGTGTAGTTAGAAGATGTGGAGCCTGGTGTTGTGCAATACTGATAATTTGGAACATAATCTGTATGCCTGTGACTGTCACCTGTTGTACTACTGTAAAATTGCAAACTCACAGCAGCAATGCCATAGTTGTTGACACTGACAAACTGTCTCATATCCTTGTAGGTCCCTCTGGTGTGACAGCAAGACAGCAGGCTCATGCTGGAGAGTGTTCTATATTTAATATAGCAAATAACATGTTCATGTCATAGGTGAGTTGTAGGCCATATACACAAGTATAACACCTACACATAATGCATGCTCTGCATGTTTTCTGTGGGACTATGCACATCCCAGTAACATGAGTAGCTGCCTCAAACACATGCAATACACAGAGCATCCCAAACAATTGTGGTACACTGTAGTGGACATTGTATAGGCAGAGTCAATACACATGCACACAACATACACCACTTTGTCATACACAGTAAGTGTTAATATGATACACATGGCGTATTTAGACACCTGCTGTAAGGTCAGACTCCAGTATCCCAAATGTCATCCACAAAGCACACATACTATACCTGAGGGGTAGAGGCCTATCAAGGGGTGGTGCGACACTCTTCAACACACAACACATTCATGTTAGGTAATGCTCCCTATTGAACACCTTACATACCCATGTAACAACTGCCTGTGGAATGGTTAATGTAGCCACAGTGCTGCAGCTCAGGTACAGCAAGATAGTTGCCAGTGTGGCACACATTAGTGGCCTTGAGTGACCACATGATGCTGCCTGATGATGGCTCATGGTACTACACTACATCCAGTTACAGTAACTACAGTACTACACATAGCATTCATTGCTATACACCTGACAGTTGTGTGCATCCAGCCATGGTATGTATACCTATGAGTGATGGTGCACAGGACATTGAAAAGCATTTAATACTTGCACAAAAATGTTGTGTCTATGTACACATTGTGTTCCAGGGTGAGGCCAATCATTGAACAACACACATGCATCAAAGACATGTATACTGTTATTAACAAGGACTCTCTACACTCACACTGCATGCTGTTGAGCAACACAAATCCTGCATGCTGACACGTGTGATAGGACTCTTTGGCTTGTGATACTGTACTCCACCATCAACCACTAATGAGTATGTTCTGGATTGCTGTTGGTGTGTGTGTGTGCGTGTGTGTGTGTGTGTGTGTGTGTGTGTGTGTGTGTGTGTGTGTGTGTGTGTGTGTGTGTGTATGTCAACTTTAGTGAGTAGTGTATTTGTGTTCATGTGTGCATGTGTGCATGTGTTCATTTGTGCATGTGTGCATGTGTTCATGTGTTCATGTGTTCATGTGTGCATGTGTTCATGTGAGTATGTGTGCATGTGTGCTAACATCATGTACAGATTGTAAAGTGTGTTTCCTGTCTTCCTCTCACAGGTGCTGAGGTTGTGTTGGTTGAGTGCAGCAGGGAACCTGAAGTCACTGCCACAAATAGTGGAAATGACGATACATGTGTTGTGGCACAGGCAGGTTTGACAGGGTCTGTCATTGGTCCGCCAATCAACAGTACACAGCTTTCCACCCCATCTATGTGCACATTCATACTGCCAATATATCCCTCATCACCAATGGCCTTAGCTGAGGGACAGCATACAGTAGGCATTGACCAGGATAGTGTGGTATCTATGGCACATGCATCCCCTCACAGCAGCCATATCCAGATTCTTCGAACGGTACCACATAGGCAGATGTCCAGGGGTTCTCGTGGGAGCACTGCTGGTCATAATGCCCCTGGCAGACGTGCCCCCACAGGTCTTACAACCTCAGGTATGTTCCGGGCTGTAATGCAGGCACAGGCATGTATGGAATGGTACACCAGACAGGGACTAAGGGCGCAGAGTGCCCATAACACTGCTATCAATGACAGTATCCATGACCTTGCCGGTGCCATCCGTAATTACACCGAGGTCATTGATAGACATTGGGGAGAGACATTAGATGTCCTCCACAATGTCATGTCCATGTGCCAGGACAGTGCAGGACGGCTGAGACGTCGGCGTGGATGTATGCCAGCAACATCATCAGCTGGCAGTCGTCGCAGAAAACACACAAGTCACAGCCACTCCCGTAGTGGCAGTACCAGCCCCAGCAATGTTGGGGCTGGGCTGTCAATAGACCGTCCTAGAAGACCACATGCACATGCCTCTGGCCAGTCCCAGCAGGGACATGGGTCCAGTCGACATCCCTCTGCCATTGATGATAGTACCCAGTCTGGCTTAGTACCCGATACTGTCCGTGGCACCCCTGCCAGGCACAGGTACTGTGTCCATGGCCAGAGATGGTGATCTGTACAGCCTGGCAGGTACGGTCTGTGGCTGTCCCACAACCGCCAGTATTTGGCAGCCACATGGTGGAACTGTGTGCATGCAGACACACACACATAAACCAAACACTTAGGGCTAACACATACACACACACATTACATCAACATTGACCCATGCTGTACTGTTGTCCCACACACACACACACACACACACACACACACACACACACACACACACACACACACACACACACACACACACACACACACACACACACACACACATACATGTCAATTGGATGGGTCAATGTCAGGCTCTGGCAAACCAACAACACACCCTGTGCATATGATGAAACTGTGCCACCTCCTGTCATCTGTAACATTGATGCAGGAACAGGCTAACATGGTGCTGATGCACAGGTTGACTTAATAGCGTTGTAGCAATGTTAGCATGTTGTCAACAATAAAGTGTAATGATATCCTTGTAGGTATATCTGAGCAGGCATGATGCATTAAAGCTATGATTATCAATGTAGTATTGTTTACACCAGTGTTAATTCCAAAAATGTATTGTCCGCCCATGTGCCATTTGGCTGATGTGTGTAGTTCTGGCAGCATGTGTTGGTGAGTGGACAGTACGTGTGTGATGTGTGCAGTACAGATTTGCAGGTGTACATTTGTGAACATGGTGGAGGTGCACTGTCTGCATGTACGTGCATAGTGGACACATGGGAAGGGTGACATGCCCTGTATTATACAGTGTTAACACTTCATAGTTTCTATTGGTGGCCAGTATGCATTTTACTACACATATGTTTTAACTTGGGTACACATGTGTGAATGACAGGGTTTGACACTATGCTGTGGGTGATACTGTTACTATCTGTCATTGGTTTGCATTCTGGTAGTATACACAACCTCAACAGCCTGACTATAACCAATCGTTAGATGATGTCTTGACAACTGACACACAGATGTAGGAAACACAGTAGCATTTGGATCATTCTGGTACTATGCTATACCAGTAACCAGTGGTATTGACCGCCAACCATTCCTGGGACCACTCTTGTTTGGCATATAGCCCTCTTCCACACACTAGGGATATGTCCGTCCACATCTGGTAATGCATACAGTGGCCTACAATGCATTCTCCTGATGAGACACCTATCCTCCACAAGGGTATCATACAGACAGATACCTGTTGTCCAACCCATGCTGTAAAACTGTAAGCCAACTATAGCATAGTCATCCACATTTACTAAACATAGTATCCTGACAGTACCACATAAGTAGTAGCCCACAACATGTAGAAGGGGTACCGATGTGTACATACAGTCATGTGTTATGTCATCTGTCCTTTGGTATTCACATTTCCAAAGGTATTCTGAAGTCCCTCGGTGTATCACATAAGCAATAAGGGGTCTGTATGCATATCCACGAAGTTGTTGTACACCTATAATGAATGTCCATTATTGACAGACTTTGTTGTGTTTGAACATGTCTAAAATATACCCCAGGCATGAACCCTCACTCACACTATTCTATAGGAACTGTAATGGGTATATGTGACACAGATGACCTAGGCCACAGATCACTACAGTGGGTGGCCTTGTCACAAACATACATATGTGACCTAAGGTCTTTGAAGCAGCCTCACAATCTGTCAAAGGTAACAGATGTATTCATGTAGAAAGCAGGCTTCACACCTATGAACTAATTGAGGTCACATGTACATATATGTATTTGCACACAGATACCTGAAGTGTACATACTGTTGTTTTACTGATATGTCATATAGTTGTAAAAGCAAAAGCCACAACACATTGACCAACAGTGTCACACACACTCAGCAATTGCAGGATTCAAACACCTACCTATGTTATGATACTAGAGAGATACACATTAACATGACACACCATATGCTTCACTAGGAGTTGTCATTTCCACTGCTGCATTTGTGGGATGCTGACATCATCAGACTTGCCAAAGAGGAATATATCACTTTTAAGGTGTTTTCCTAGTCTCCAAAAAGGGCACTCCTCTCAAAGGATATCACCCCTCCACACACACACACTTAGTAATTGCAGGATTCAAACCACTACCGAACTATGTTATGATACTCAAGAGATATGCTTTACTGGGAGCTTTCATTTCCACTGCTGTATTTGTGGGATGCTGACATCATCAGACTTGCCAAAGAGGGATATACCACTTTTAAGGTGTTTTCCTAGTCTTCAAAAAGGACACTCCTCTCAAAGGATATCACACACAAACATACACCCCCCCACACACACACACACACACTCAGCAATTGCAGGATTCAAAACCCTACCTAATTATGTTATGATACTAGAGAGATATGCTTTAATACAATGTGTTATATGCTTTACTGAAAGTTTTCATTTCCACTGCTGTATTTGTGGGATGCTGACATCATCAGACTTGCCAAAGAGGTGTATACCTCTTTTAAGGTGTTTTCCTAGTGTTTAAAAAGCGCACTCCTCTCAAAGGAAATTACACCCCCCACACACACACACACAGCAATTGCAGAATTCAAACCCCTACCTAACTATGTTATGATATTAGAGAAATACACATTAACACGATGCACTATATGCTTTACTGGGAGTTTTCATTTCCACTGCTGTATTTGTGGGATGCTGACATCATTAGACTTGCCAAAGAGGTATATACCTCTTTTAAGGTGTTTTCCTAGTGTCCAAAAAGGGCATGCCTCTCAAAGGAAATCACACACTCAGCATTTGCAGGATTCAAACCCCTACTTAACTATGCTATGATACTAGAGAGATATACATTAACATGATGTGCTATATGCTTTACTGGGTGCTTTTATTTCTCCTGCTATATTTGTAGGATGCTGACATAATCAGACTAGACATGGTAATGTGTGTGCACTTTGTTTTATGCAATCCCAGGACTGAGACATGGGGGACAGCAGGTGTTAACAGCTAGAACAGGACTCCACAATTCTTAGCTTGTGTGATCTATCTGTGGACCAGTTGCCAATCCATCATATGACAATACATATTTATGCACAGGTTGTTGATTTTGTGGATACAACATGTGTCTGGGATGTTGGAAAAGGGCTATTCAAAGTCTATGTGGGAAGTGTGTAGCTCATTTCAGTGATGTATGTCCTGGGTGGCTGCCTTGCAAATAGTCTAGCAGGTTTGTGATCCATGATCTGCCCATGACCAAACCAAAGTTGGTAGGGTTGTGTGTTTGTAGGCTTCCAATAGCTCTGTTTATGACTTTAATCATGATGGACTCCATGGCCTTGCATAACAGACTTCATAGGCTTATAAGACTATAGTTCCCATGGTCTGTTGTGCACCAACACTTGTGGAGTGTGCCATATGTTGCTGTAACCCATTCAACAGTTTCATATCCTGTAGAGAGGGTGAGGCTCAACAGACTGTTCAACTGCAGGGTCTGTTTGTTCTGCAGTTCACTTATGATACATATAATGAAACAATATAATTCAGCTGATGCCATGTTTTCAGCTTTGGGAGGAGCAGTTTACCCATTCTACATGTGATATCTCCTGGTATGATGATAGGGCCTTTTGTCAGTGGGAGGTGGGTATGTATTATGGGCCTGTCTGACAGGATGTTGGCATTGTCAGTCATTTACAGTTGGTCCTGACAAAGGACATATATGAGTGTACATTGCTATTTATGACATAGCTGAAGGAAGTGTCATGGTTCTGTCTGGACTCCTTCACAGATAATCTTTCCAAAACACTAACAAACTTAAGCACTAAACCCCTCTTATACTCTTTTGAACACTTAACACCCTACTGATCCTTTTTGATCAGTCAAAAAGTATTTCATCATAATATCCTGACATGTCCAAAGGTCAGTTTCATGTATACTCTCCAGTCCAGTTGGTGAATATGGGAATTTTGAGGCAATGTTACAACTGCCTTATGTACACAGACAACCCTCTCCTCCCACCAACAAACTCAAATATATGTGAGAGATGCAACTATATAGCCAAATTGGAGGCTGAGCTCTCTCAACCCATGACTGGCACAGTCTATCAGGAGGAGAAGGTAACCACAAACACCACAAATCCAGTCTCACATAGACCTATAGCAACAGCAAACCAAACACATAAACACACACAAACATACTCGGAGGCTCTAAATAAAAATCTGCCTAAGCAGCAGATACCTCCAAAGCAGACACCCAAACAACTACTACCCCACAACAATACCCACGTATCACATAGTTCACAAAGTCAGTGTGCCACACTGGGTGCTTTTATTTCTCCTGCTATATTTGTAGGATGCTGACATAATCAGTCACTGCCCTTAAGGCTAAACAACACACCTAATACACTTGTAATAGGTGACTCTATTGTCAGACACACTGACGTCCCACTCACCAGGCTGAATAATGAGAAGGTCACTGTAAGCTGTCTGTCAGGTGCCAGGATCCACCACATAACACATGCACTCAGGTCACTCCAAAGTAAGTACAAATATGACTCAGTCATTGTCCATGCTGGTGTGAATGACCTGAGATGTACCTCCCTGGACTACATGAAAAGAGACATAGAAGAGCTCTCTGATCATTTAGCCCAGGCCGGTATGACCCTGACCTTGAGTAGCATCTTACCCTCACCAAGAATGATGCCACAGTATAAAGACAAAATGATCAATATTAACAATTGGCTAAAGTATTGGTTTCATTCAAAGGGGATACAGTGTCTGTCAGCCTGGGATGACATGCTCGACAAGCCATGTTGCTTCGCTAGGGGTGGCTTGCACCTGTCACCCCTGGGCTTTTGAATACTGGCTAAGGCTCTTGCCATCCCCATAGTGCCTTTTTTAGGCAAGGCTCAAAAGACAAACCCACCTCCATAGACAATACAAGGAAAAAGAAACTAAGGGTAATGCTGCGCAATGCCAGAAGTCTAAACCTCAAAATGCACACACTCAAGGCTCTCCTCAGTATGGAGAATATCGATAGCTGTGCAGTAACAGAAACCTGGTTCAAGGCTCCCGAAAGCACCCCAGCAGTACCAGGTTATACTTCATACCATGCTTTTCGGCCACAAGACTCGGACCAAATCACAAAAGGAGGGGGAGTATCCATATACATCAAAAGATGCCCACACCTCCAGGTTAGTAGCACTGCACGAAGCATCGGAGACCATCCATGTGCAACTAACAGTGAGAAAAACTGCCTTTCAGTTTGTAGCCTGCTACAGACCACCCTCCCAAACTCAGGAACCCCACTCGACTTTCCTGAGAACACTGGAGAATATGAAGGTCTCTCCAATCACCATTATATTGGGTGACTTCAACTACCCAAACATTGACTGGGAATACTACTCAAGCTCCAACACCCTCGCCCAACGGTTCCTAGAATTTATAAACTCAAATGCTATGGAACAACTGGTCACCACCCCCACAAGAGGGGAAAACATATTGGACCTGGTCATCACCAACATGGGGACTCTATGTTCCACACCAGAAGTATACCCCTCATTGGTAAGGTCATACCATAAATTAATCTCATTGGACATCCATATCCCGTCCCCACCCCCAGCCAAGGTTACCTCAGTGAAGAACTTCTCAGAAGCAAACTTCACACTTCTCAAATCCGATGGGGTATCCTTCAAAGCCGCCGGGCCAGTGGAAAATACGCCTCAAATGACAGAATACTTTACAAACGCATTCTATGGACACCTACAGGAATGCATGGATCGTGCTATCCCAAATAAAACCAAGACTGACTCCTCCAAAGGCAGGAGACCTGTCTGGTGGACCCCAGCCATAAATAAGCTATACAACAAAAGGAGGAAGCTACTACATGATAGAGCAAAATCACAAAAAGGGAAGGCATCTCTGATCAGTACTAGCAAGAAGCTACGATCCCTCATTAATTCATCTAAGGCCAGCTTCGAAAGAATAATTGCACAAGACACTAAAGACAATCACAAGGCCTTCTTTAGTTATGTCAGGAACCTGGGTGGCAACTCCCAGATATGCTCTGTGTTAGTGCAAAATGACAAAAAATACACTGAACCCACAGACATTGCCAACATCCTGGCAGACAGGTTCAGTGCAAATGTCTCCTCCCCATCCCCCCCAAAAGAGCAAATGTCCATCCCAACAGAGTGTAGCCTCCCTGACATCATAGATGAACAGGTGAGAGCTGCCCTCTCCAAAGCAAAAAACACAGCATCAGTGGGACCGGACGGTGTCCCGGGCTGCATCTTACACGAGCTTCAAGAAGAACTTAACCCTCACATAAAGTCACTGTTCAATCTCAGCCTTACTACAGGATATGTACCCAAGGAATGGTGTACAGCAACAGCGGTCCTGCTCCACAAAGGTGGTGCCACAGCGGACCCTCGAAACTATCACCCTATAAACCTGACTAGCCTGGTCTGCAAAGCTATGGAGCGTATCATCATGGAACTCATAAACAAAGACATTGGGAACCTCCAGACACCATATTCTACCCAATTCGGCTTTCTTAAGGGCAGATCTTGCCTCTTGAACCTGGTCAACTTCTTTAAAACAGTTACCAGGGCTGTAGACGAAGGGAAGGTAGTCCACACAGCCTACCTAGACCTCGCAAAAGCCTTCGACACAACACCCCACTCAGGTATCATAAATAAGCTCACCAGCTTAAATACCAACCCATATGTCACAAGATGGGTTGCAAACTGGCTCAGGGATAGCACCCACATTGTCAGAATTGCAGGTGCCATGCCAGACTCTAAACCAGTTACAAGTGGCGTCCCACAAGGCTCAGTCCTGGGACCTCTCTTGTTCGGTATATATTTCTCTGAGGTACAGGCTAACACGGGAGGACTATGGCTGACCAAGTTCACAGATGACTGTAAACTGGGTGCCATAATCGACTCTCTGGCTGATACAAGCATCTTCCAAAAGGGTCTCACAGAGATGGATAACTGGTGCCAGAGCCATGGCCTAAAGCTAAATGCCAAAAAATGCATAGTCTGGCTAGGCTTATAAATGCCCTAGGGCAGATAGCCTAGTATCAACCTATGAACCTGTGAACCTATGATAATGTTTGGAGTGCACATTGTTTATTGATAATACTGATTGCAGGTTTTTTATCTTCTTTGCTTTCCCACTTTCTATGAACAACCTAAGTATCTGTAGTACATATTTGATTATGACAGGGTTCCAATATATTATATATGTGTCTGTTGTCATATAACTTTGTGCACAAGGCAAGATTGGTGAATAGTGAGAGGTTCCTGGGTTAACACATGCAACTGCCAGATATGTGTGGCCCACTGCTTTACTCAGACATGGCCTAAGTGTGTGAGCATGCCCAGTTTGGCCTTTCAGTATTTAGTTGCCTGACATTTGCCTCATTTATTCAAGTGTGTGAGCATGCCCAATGTGACCTTTCAGTATGTTGCTGTCTGAAGTCCACTACATTTGTTGATGTGTGTGAACACACCCAATATTAACATTTATACTATATGTGTGTTGAAAATCAAGTTGTATTTTTACTGCAGGGCTCACCTTTGTGTCTTAACGTGACAGGGATTATGCTGTGCCTGCAGGGTTTCCATGAGACACTTTGCATAGACTTATCAGCATTTCTTCATACAGGCTGATCAGTGAAATAGTGTCATGGTTTAGTGGTTCAGTACTGTGACTATAGTGCACAGTATCCTGGGTTCGAGGACTGTCACTGCTTTATATTTTCATACTGGGCAGACCAGACTGCTTAAGGAACAGTAAAGCAAATATGAGCATGTTTACCTGCTTTTGCTCAACTATGCCCAACTTTGACCGAACTTGCCCAACATTGCTCAGCATTAACCAACATGGCTGAACATTGCCCAATATTGCTCAACATTGCCCAAAGTTGTGCTAGTTAGTGTGTGCAGTGTTGTTTAAATATACTAAATAGTGGTAAAAGCTGTTTAGCACTGCTTTATATTGCTTAAAACATGGCAATCATGCCTCAGGTGGTGCTGCAGGGCTGTCTATGTCGGATGCACATAGTACACTCCCTATACATGTTTGAAAACAGGTAGTGTCAAGTTAGGCATCCCTTTTACTATATGTGTGAGTCAGAGAGAGGTATCATTTCCAGGGTTCCTACTGAGCCAGTGTATGTGCTATGCGTTGCCTCTTTGCCAAGGCCAAAGCATACTGAGCATGCCTCCTTCTGCCTACTGGGGCAGGCTCAGGTTGTTCCTCCTCCGAGTCACGCTCTGCCTGTGATGGCCGTGAAGGGGGGCTGTTTGGCCCGGCCCTATGCTGCTCCTGCTGCAGCTGTTTTCATAGGATCATGTTATGTAGCATAGCACATACCATGAAAATTTGGGTACGTGTAGTTGGTGAGTACTGCAAGGCTCCTCCAGACGTGTCCAGGCACCGGAACCATGACTTGAGCAGCCCAAACACATGCTCGATTACATTTCGTGTTTGTACATGTGCCTCATTATGGTGTTCCTGTTCAGGTGTGTGTGCATTTCTGATGGGTGTCATCAGCCACAGCTCCAGTGCTTATCCAGCATCCCCCACTAAGTGACCATGAGGGATGTCCCCATTGGCAAATGTCTGGTACAGCTGTGTCAGATGCCAGATATGGGAATCATGGTAGCTTCCAGGGTAGCCAGCACACGCATTCAGTATTATGCCCTGGGCATCACACACGACCTGGCAATTGATGGAGGGGAAGCCCTTGCAGTTAAAGTAGGCCCTACCCTGCTCACCGGCTGGTGCTTTGATGTGTATGTGCGTGCAGTCTATTGCACCCACTACCTCAGGGTATTCCACTATTTGCTGGAAAAGACACATATTGCTGGCCAATACCTCACGGGAATTGGGGAAATATACATGATCACCGACACATGCTGACATGGCATTCAGGAACTAGTGCAGTACCCTGGATGCTGATACCTGTGAAATCCCCATCATATCACCAGCTGGTCTCTGGAAGGTACCTGTTGCTAGTATTCTTAGGCCAACACATACATTGGTTTCCACTGGGATGGGTTCCCCTCTGTTGGTTCTGTGTGTGGGGCGTGGCCTGCACAGCTCAACAATTTGCTGCATGAGGTCTCTGTCCACTCTATAGCACTCCACTATCTCCAGATCATGTAGCCCCTGGTAAGTTACCCTGGGCCTGTACACTCTTCTCCGTCTCCTCACTGTGAGTTGCTCAGCAGTATTCGCATTGTCACCACCCTCAGCATGTTGCATACATCACCTTATAACAGCAATAGCAGCCCCTAACATTTCTTTTTCTCAGTAAAGCTTTTTAAGTTTTCACTTCTCTTAGTTTACTGCAGTGTTGCAGTGTCTCTGAGGAAAACATGGTGGAAAGTTGTTTGCAGAGTTTTAAGTGCTGGGCTGGCCTGGGCTACTGTACTGCCTGTGTAATTGCCTGATTCTGATTGTTTTCACCTGCTAGCTATGCTAGTTCTCCTTGGTTAACTTCCTACTATTTGTTGTGTGTCCTTTACCCCTTTCTGTTTCCACAGGGGGCAGTGCCGCGCAAACAAGGGCAAACATGCTCACACGCACGCACACATGCACACACTTGCTTACATGGCCTTACACTTACTGACTCCTGCTTAAACACGTGCACAAAGGCAGAAATGCACTTACACACATTTCAACAACCTTACACATACTTACTCCAGCTTAAACCCGCACACACAGGCGCACATGCATGCACACAGTCTTACTTGGATATACAGGCGTGCACCCACGCGCAAACATGTTGCAGGCACTTCAACAAGAAACTTTAGTGTTATCCACGGCATACACCTTCAATTTCTTGGCTTTAGCTAGGATACCTGTTGACACACCTCTTCCAGTGATGAGTAACTGACAGCAAACACATGCCACCCTGCTCCAAATAGCTTACATTCTTTCATACATACCCCCTCCTGATGTCATCTATCTTCTACTCTGATACTCCCCTTATCCTACTCTTACACTCCACAGACTTTGCTCATTTGCCATGTAAAAATGGCATACACTATCCTTACCCTTATTTGCATAGGATTGCCTACTAATGCTTGGTTACATCTCTTAGACTGAGCTTCCCCCCTTAGCAACCTCTACTCACTAGCCATGTTGTCTTCAGCCTGCCATTCACTTGCATGGAAAATTAATATTTTCAATAAAATCCCTATTTGTGGCTTTTAATTTCTGGGTTTCTGGTTTTTAAAGTGCAGCACGTTTGCGCGGTGCTGCGCTACACTTAAACTTCGGAGATCGAGGTAAAAATTTTTTTTTTTTTATTTTGCAATGTGGAACATTGCCAATGGCCATATATTTGGCCATTGGCATGCTTCCTCAACTGGATGCATCCTTTTTTTGGAGCTGTCACAGCTCCGTTTTGCTATCTGCAGAATGGTACTCAGTTGTCAACGGAGTACATTTCTGCAAATAACACTACTCTTACTCGGACAGGTTAGGGTTTCCTGGATCACAAATTTACCTCATTTGCATAGCTTTCGGCAGCAAATGAGGTAATTTGCATAAACTAGCCCTGTCCGTGTAAGAGTCATTTTAGGAGCTCTCTTCCACGCCCCTGCCGGCTGTTCCTGGATCGCTCGGTGGACATGTTGGCTGCATGGAGTCTTACTCTACTCTTAGACTCCGTGCAATCCTTCGTGAATCCGGCCCATTGTGTTGAATACTGGCAATGTTGAATACAAATGCCTTTATTACTTTCAAGCAGATTTGCCCCCTGACCTGAATGATACTGGAGTTTAAAATCTGTTCTTAAGAGAAGATCTCTTTTTCCATGGAACAATCATTTAATTGTTTATTTTAATTATTTTATTGTACCTGCACTTCTATTGGTTTGAGTTTGTTCATGCGGTGTATATATAAAAATGTGTTTTAGCATGATTTTAAACACGGAAGATGAGTTTTATCTCAAAAGCTTTGGTAATAAACTTATTTTTAAGGGATCGGTACTGATCCCCGAAGGAACTTTTCACCAAAGCACAAACAGCCGGGCATACATCCACGAAAGTGCTTTTTACTGAAAAAGCACTTTCGCAGAAGTATGCCTGCAGCTAGAGGGAGTTGTGGGAGAATGACTGTTGCAAAGATCGTACTACAGTACAGATAAGGGAATATTCCCTTTTCATCACTGTAGTGTGATCTCAGAGTGAGAATATTAAAGTAAGGGGGTATGGGGGCACAGCACATAGGGGTGCAGGGGGGCTTTATTTAATTTTTTAATGCACTTTAACAAAAGCACTTTTTCAGTGAATGTGCTTTCGTTAAAGTGTGTTCAGTGATTGTGGATTCGGACTGTTGAACTTTCGTTCAATAGTCCTAGATCCATTTTTACATCACTTTATGAATTATTTTCACTTTTTATTCTTGGATTGTTTTGTTTGGAACTCTATACTGGATGTTTACCAGTTTTGGAGCCTCATCTTAACTTGGTTATTGCACTGATGTCAAAGATTGACCATATGTCCTTCTCATTCAGGCAGTTAGCCTCAGTGCACAGGTTGTCCACTACTGCTAGTTGTTACCAGGCTTATGCCTACTGCTGTACATACCCCTAAATGTGCATGGTTGCAATAGCACTTAGAAATATGTGGACTTTAAAACTAAGCTTAAGTGCTGCTTTGGTTACTATATAACTTGTATACTGATATACTCAGTTTTATGCACCAATATGTAATGATGGGTGCAAATTCCAAGATATAAGACTGAGCAAAACACAGAGAATAGCCTAGCATCTATATTCCTTCCAAAATAGCAAAAGTTTCTTAAGTTTTTAAATAGCTGTTTGTACTTTTGTGCTTGTGGTTTTGAGATATATATTTATATATTAGCCCAGTTGCAGCTCATACGTGTCACTGCTCTCTTATTCATCAGACATTTTTGTTTTGTTTCTGAAATATTTTATTCCTGTAAAGTAAATGTATGTTTTGGTTTTAAGCTGCAAAGTTGTGTTTGAGTCAACTGGCTTTTGATTGCTTTAATGGTTTGATTTTTTGCAATTCCAGGACTCTCTGTGGGAGGACATTGCTTTGTCCTCACTGAACAACTTTAATAGCCATCCAATGTCAAGAGCAGCAGTGTTTTCAAGACCATTCTCTCACTTCGTTCTTTGGTCATCACTGAAACCTAAAACATTTTTCTAATAACCATCATTTTTATTTTCACCATACTTTAGCAGAAACAAAGCAGAAAACAAGACTAAAGCTAAGGTATAACTCATAAAATAGATAAACTGTACTGCCATTATTGAAAGATAAGCAGAAGTAATTATTAATATCCTTATATGAAAATTTAAAATGTAAAATAGCAAATTATCCTGAAGAAAAGGTCAATGGCCATGAATTAAACATAACTAAGATCAACACATTGCATTAATATAGATACAATAAGTCACAGACTCACCAAAGGTGGTATAAAGGATAACTTAAAAGGTGGTTTATACATGAATTAGCAAGCAGATGCTATTAAGAAGATGCATCCTTCAGAGTAACGTATTTTGTTTAAACTTGCCAATACAGAGGGGAATGTTGTGTTGGTCAGAAGAAATTTCTGTGAGTACGTTTATAAACACTTGCTTAATGAAGGTGTGCCATGACTTTAAAGAAATTTCTTCTCTTTTTGTCCAAGGTTTAGCTAAATAAAATGTAACTCAAATTGATATTACAGAAACTAAATTAAACTTTTCTTCTGAGTGATATGAACTAGGTTATGCCAAGCAAGGAAGTATGCCATTCACAATCCTCTTATAGTTGAATACTTTTTTCAGATTTTTTAACACAAAATGTAAAATAGGTTGCATGTAGTTACATGGCAATAGCACACGAAAAACATCTGCAATGGAGTTTTCTGTACATATATTGCAATTTGGGCAAAAGCATGTAAAAAACATCTGCAATGGCATTTTTGGTAGATATATTGCAGTTTGGGCAACAGCATGTAGAAAACATCTGCAACTGAGTTTTCAGTAAAAATATTGCAATTTGGGAAGTAAAGTTTACCCATTACTGGAAGTTTATAGAAAGTCAGGAATACATTAAAGAGGAATTTGGGGTATATATTTTAGGGAAAGGCAAATTCCTGCATGCATTGTAACAGATTGCTTCCCAGTCAGGAAAAATATTCTTTTAAGCAACAACAATCACTAATTTCATGAATGGGTAAAATAAATGCAAATACAGTTCAACAACAAACTATGAACAAATAACTGGCAATGCTTATTTATGGGGTGATTCATTTATGAAATATATGAATATTATGTTATTAACATATCTACCCAAAAAATATGAAAAAAATGCAACTGTAATATCTTAAACTGAGTAACGAAAAGGTGCTAATTTTAAGCTTCCATTATTTCACAGTTTCATTTGTAGATTTTAGTCTTACCTTACATTAGATATTGTAGGCTGGAATCATTTATCATTGGAAAATGCAGCATCCAGAGATATGTATTATTAAATGCATTGTTAGGATAGTTTAAGAGAAGTTGCAGCATTAAAATGCTATTAATAACTCCATTTGTTAAAAATATTGAAGTTAGGTATTAGTTTAATAATTGATAGCTTTTTAGAAAAGAAATTTCAGGTTTTCCTTATAAAAGGCAGCTATCTCACAGAGAAGTCAAACATCCTGATAGGCCCTAATTGAAATAACCCATCTGAAGATGTATTGATTAGGGTTAGACCTTAGTTTAAAATGTCATGAAATATTAAAAAATCACTAATCTCAAGCTTGTATAAAAAAATGAAAGATCATGTATTTTTAGTCCACCTTTTGATTTCAGGTTCAGCAGGTTACTCAGGCTAATCTGCATATTGTTACTATTCCATAACAGGTGTGGCAGTCTTTTGTTGAAAGATAAAAATGCTTGAAATATACAAAAATGAATTATTAAAAATAAAATCATCCAGGAAAATTTAACTTCAGCATTGTCTCCTTTAGAAAACAAGTTAAATTTGTGTTTATCCTACTTCTCTAAGTCCATCTTCATTTTTTTGTAGTGCCTGGCTGAAATTCAAATAAACAAAAGTATAAGTGTCAGATTTGTATGTAACGTCAAAATATTAATATTTGAGGAAAACATTAATACTTGATGCCAGAGAAAAATTCAATATCTTGTTTGTAGCACTCAAAATAAAAGGGTTATTTCTCAAACTGTGGGGGGAATTTAATAAAGCCTACAAGGTGTATTTTACCACTTATATCATGCCACGCTGCTTACATGAAAGTAAGCAGGTTTTAGATTCAGTAAATACTGCTGAGCAGGGTGCATGTATGTGCTCAGCAAGAAGATAGTCAGCTCATCAGACCCCATGTCAGTGTCTGCAGTGTACATGGAAAAAGTCTGTGTACAGGAGTGTAGATACACAAAAGGGGTTGTAAAAATGTAGATATATGGACAGAAATGGCATACCACATACAAATATGAGTGAAGTTATTCTCCTGTGTGTCTGACAAATTAAAGGAAATAAGTTAAATTAATGTTATTTTTTTAATAATCTGGGTATGTTTGCAAGGTGCACTGCAGTGCGCAAACATGCTTTATAAAAAACTAATTTGAAAAATAACAAAATTAATATTATGTGACAGAAATGTATTACAGGATCTTGAGTGGAGTACCTACAATGGTACATTGGTACTGTTGCTAACCTGGTAGGGCTAGGAAGCATGTAGTTTCCAGGCTATGAGCATGTATCCCTATGCAAATGAGGTGGAGTTACTGAACAGCATAAAGGGTAATCATGTCTGCATATCCCCTTTGTGTAGGCAGAGAACCATGTTAGTGTTTACAGAGAAGGTAGCTAACATCAGGGGAGGGTGTGTCCAATGACTTCTAAGGTTATTTCAGCATGGCTGTGCCTGTTTGCACAGTGCACCACCGTGCTAAGCATGTCCTTTAGTGGGGTGTGTACTAACTTCTAAGCTTTGTTTAACTAAGCAGCATGTGTTTCCACATGTTTGCATGGCACACCACCATGCTGAGCATGGAATTTTGGGGAGGTGTGCACATTAAGAGCTAAGCTTTGTTTACCTATGGGGCACTTGTTTGCGTGGAGCACCACAGTGCTGAGTGTATCTAAAAGCCAATGACATATTAATTATTTTACCTCTGTTTAAATTAAACTAGGGCCAATAAATAATGATAATGATATACTAAGCAGGTGGAATGCATCACAGGTAGCCAATCACAGAGTCAGCACCTACATCAGAGCACTATAAAGTATGCATACACCCTACAATCTGATTTTCTCCCCATGCTGTGCATGGATCAGACCTCCCAACCGTTTCGAATTACTCGGTTTTTACCGAGTTTTGGGGTCCAAATGAAGGGGTGCCACGATTCCCGATTGGCACCCCTTCATTTTTTCTTTTTAGAATTTGGCTGGCCGGGCTGGCGTCGTCCGCGTCGCTTGGCGTCGTCGTCACCCGTCAGGCTACCAGCCAGTCGGAATTGAGCTCGCATCATCATTTCCGGCTGGCGGTTTTAACGGCGGGAATGCAAGGCTATGGATTTCATGGCAGCAGCAAAGGGGCCAGCGATCTTTAATGGCAGCAGCAGCAGCAAAGGGGCCGGGGATATAGTGAAGTCCGGCAACAGAAGAGGCCGAGCACTACTCTACTCAGGGTAGGAGAGTGTGTGTGTCTGTGTGTGTGTGTACATGTGTGTGTGTGTGTGTGTGTGTGTGTGTGTGTGTGTGTGTGTGTGTGTGTGTGTGTAAAGTATGTGCATGTTACAAAACAAAGTGTTTGTACATTTGAAGAATATCAGTAAACCTTAATATAAATGACAAGATCTCAGCTCATATTTGCTTTGTAATCTGCATTTCTTTTCCACTTGTTTTATGTAACATATCCAGCTTTCAGTTTTTTTTTTTTTTTTTGCTTGTAATATTAACTTTTATGTGAGGAGTGGTACACTGAGATGAGGATTGTCCGTGCACTGTGGCAAATTAAGTGAAATACTTAGAATAAAACAATGCAAGTAATGCTACCCATATGTATACCAAATTAAAGCTTAATCATTTGTTAGCTGTCTGATTTGATAATTTTTAACTTTTACAAATGATAAGCTACTGATTTTGATTCACTTTTCTAAGTAAAAGAAAACAGTGCACAAATAGCACAACTGTTTAGTCATATATATCAAAAGTGGCCAACAGGTGTACAAATCTATGCTACACCCCTATTAGATGGGAAAAGGAATGAGATGTGAAAGAAGGTTCAAGTGCTGCATTGTACCTTCTGAAATCCAAAAATGCATCAGCATTGAGTTCAAGAAAAGAAATAGAATTTCAAGGCCAAGAGAAGCTGCTTAGAGAATTCATGAGGATGTTGATTTCACTGTAAAATGAGTGAGATCTTTGAATTAGCAAGAGTTCAGGAATGTGAGTATTCAAGAAAGTATGAAATGGATGGATATATATATATATATATATATATATATATATATATATATATATATATATATATATATATGTCTGTGTGCAACTGAGGAAACAGTTTATAACTAATGATATGAGCTTCCTTGTTGATGCTACTTCTACCCATTAGTAACTGCTCCACATTTTGTGTTTTTGTTCCATGTTTTGAGAAGAGAGTGATCCACATTTTGGAAACAGAAGATTGACAGCTATGCATAATGAAATACTAGACATCACGCTTCGTATCTGCTCACTAAAGTTAATCTTTTATGAAAATATTGATGCTGAATAAGATATATCTGTAGCAAATCAGTTGAGTTTAAATATGGTGTGTCAGGGTTCAGTTCTGTGCTATCATTTTACAACACCCAGTGTGCTGTGCATAGTTTTCAGCCTCTTGGCCCAAGAATCATGGCAAAAGGGGAAAAATAATGGTGCATAAAGGCCCAAAATCATAACAGTTGAGAAGAATGGCATAGCAGACAGAGACAGATAGAGCTATACTATTGCTTTCCAAAACCTGTCAGAATGTTAACATGGCAACTATTAAACATGACACTACTGCCATTACATTCTGATACCCATGCAACACTAGAAAAGTTCAGGCTTCTCCATTATCACCCAATCCTGTCACTTATATATGACAAATAGGAGGTCAGACAAGCATGGGGAAGATGGAATACTTTGTTGGCCTGTTTACAAAGTTATATAGCTTCATGTTGTCTCATAGAAGCAGCATGCTTTGGGTGGCAGAGAAACTTTCCCCTTGTGAAAATAACGCTTCTGTGATTAATTAATAATACTAGGACCATTCAACAGTATGCCATTTTGGTCTCTTATTTCTAGGAAGATTAAGTTCAATGAAAAGATATCCGGTTATGTATTATATTAATAATGATGAAACAGCACAGACAAACATGGAGACCATACTAATTTCAGAATCTCTAGAATATTTTCACCAACATATGAAAAGAAAGGCTTTGTAGAGAGAAATCCTGGTGTATAATTAAAGCAGAGGTCTGCAACCTATGATTCTGAAGCTGCATAAGATCTTTGTGGGTCTGTGAAAAATAAGCAGCATTGGTAAATATTTCAACATTGTTAAAATATGCAATTTTGGCTTGTAAATGGTTTGACATCATTAAATACAGATTTTGGGGTTAAAATCATTATGCATAATAAATGTGTTCTAGTCAGTTTCTTAAACAGAAGGCTGTATCTACTATGGCTTGCAGAATACTGTGTTAGTTCATAGCATATTAAAATGAATGTTTTTTGTCTTTTCATATTGGTGACTTCTGTATTGGTGGGAGCCAAGGCAGTTTGCTGATTGCATACCTGTAAAGCCTTGTGATGCATTAAGGGTACATACAAATTGTTGGTATGATCTCTGCAGAGAATTCCAACATATGTGTGATACTGGCTTGGAAGTGAAAGCTTTGTCAGCCAAGTGACAGATTTTTGTAGGCACTGAGCCTTTATTCTGATTATAGAGCATCCATCATAGCAGATGTGATTGCACTTCAACAGGCTGGGTCTGCAGTTGGACACCCAAGTAAACATATATGCAAGTAAATAAATAAAACAAATTTCATTTTTGTAAACTGGTATTTTCTAGTGGCCAATATGAAACAAAAACAGTTTGTCTAATGTGTATTCCTAGTAAGCAGTAAAGAGTTAATAGATTAGTGAATGTCGAAGTATTTTTTCCAACATTTTAGTGAAAAGGTTTGTGTGGGTTACACTAGGTAGAGTTGAGCATTAAAGCTGTAAAAACTAATGAAATTCCACCAAAATATGATGAGACTGAGAATTAGTATTATCCTTTATTGTGCTAATAATGCCATATATATGCTGGGTCAATTTATATTGTGCATAAGAAAACAGGAGTACATTTTGGTGAGTACTTAGATGAAATGCAATATGCCTACTGATAAGCTTCAGTCCCTTATCTAACAGTTTGCTGTACTGGAACATAACTGTATATCAAATAAACCTCATATTGTTACAGGGGTTATCATGTGTGTGTGTGTGTTTGTGTGAGACCAGGTAATGGGAGATTGGAATGGCTGCAGGGGGACCCTGGTGCCATATTTTGGTTGTCTGTTCTTCAGTTTGTGTTTGAAAGCTCGTATCCCACACTTCCTTTGGAGTGGATGGGGCTACATGATTATGTATGCACATTTTATGCTGATCAGTGTACAGATTTGTACCTATTTTTCATGGGCCTTGTCCAGATTTGTGATGTTTCCAGGTTGAGAGGTATGGCATGGATAAACACAAATTGAACTTGTTTTCTAAAGGAGACAATGCTGAAGTTACATTTTCCTGGATGATTTTATTTTTAATAATTCATTTGGGAATTTTAAATGAGAGAATGCTAGGGGTTGCTGCAGGTCTGGTACATCTCTATGTGCTAAATGCTGAAGGCAGTGCTGTTGCTGCTGATGATAATAGGCCTAGACAGAGAAGGAGAAGAATGTTCAGGACCATGGTAACCTTCCAGGAGCTACATGAGCTGGAGATTGTAGAGTGCTACAGGGTGGACAGGAACATATAAAAGAACTCACTGAGCTCTGCCACCCAAAGCAAACAGAGGGGAACTCAACCCAGTGGAAACAAAGGTATGTGTAGCCTTTAGGATACTATCTACAGGGACTTTCCAAAGACCAACTGGGGACATGATGGGGGTCCCACAGGCATCTGCTTCTAGGGTACTCCATCAGTTCCTGGATGCCATGCTACCACATGCCAGTGAGCACATTTCTTTTCCCCTCACCTCTGAGGTGAGGTCCAGCAATATGCAACATTTCTACCATGTAGCACTCTACCCTGATGTACTGGGTGCCATAGAGTGCACTTGCGTACACATCAAGTCACCACCTGGTGAGGCGGGTAGACTCTACGTCAACCCTAGAGGGTACCACTCCATCAACTGCCAGGTTGTGTGCAATGCCCATGAGACTGTCATGAATGTGCATGCTGGCAGCCCTAGCAGCTATCACAACTCCCATATCTGGCACACATCACAGCTGTACCAGATGTTTGCTAGGAGGACATCCCACACAGCCATTTACGGGGGATGCTGGCTAAGCATTTGAACCATGGATGATGACACCCATCAGAAATGCACACACACCCACAGAAGAACACCATAATGAGGCGCACACACACACAGACTCAAAACATCACAGAGCATGTTTGGGCTTCTGAAATCACAGTTTTGGTGCTTTGATATATCTGGTGGAGCCCTGCAGTACTCTATAGCCACATTTGCACACATGTTCTCACAGTATGTGCCATGCTATACAATATGATCCTATGGAAACAGCTGCAGCATGATCAGCAAAGGGAAGGGATACACAGCCCCCCTCCACTGCCTAGGTCACAACAGCCACAGTCACAGGAGGACTTGGAGGAGGAACCCTCTGATGATCTCCCTGTAGGCAGACATAGGCATGCCCAGTATGCCCTGGCTTTGGCTAAGAAATAACACATAGCACATTCACTGACAGCCTAGGGCCCTAGGGACTGATACCTTACTCCTACTTGCATACATATAGTTGCCATATATCTCATGTTTACAGTAGTTACTGTGTTAATTGTTATATGGATCAGAATCTGAGCATGGCAGTCAAACAGCAGTGACCCCCCCCACAAAAGCAGACAGGCCTGACACCCACATAAGACTATGTATGCCCTGACACACTGAATGTTACAGTATTGCAATGTTGATCAAACTAAGCTTACCTGCATGCTCCTCTGCTGTGGACACTGTGGCACTCACATCCACAATGTAGGGTGTGATGGATGTCTGGGAGCTGTTGTGTATGCCTAGATCTGCCAGGAATTCCTCAGTGGTTGAGACTGATTGTTCCACCACAGGCCCTCCACCGGTAGAGCCACAATCCCTTGCTACATCTTCTGCTCTTCTGCATGTGGCATTGATCATGTCCATTGTGCGGTGTCAAACTTGCTCATATGTCCTTCCCTGATGATCAGTGGCATTGACATCATGGACAAGGTCAGCCCACAATGCATCTTGCTGTTCCTTGTTGTGCCTCCCCCTTGACAGTAGGACTTCATGGTGTTGACAGAGCACTACCATTATTAACTCACTCTCTGCATCCATGAAAGCTGCATGGCATCTTGCATACATGTTCCCTGAAAGACAACAACATGGGCACACATTTCAGGGTCACATACATGGAAGTACAATGTAGAGATACAGCAAGGACAGAATGGCTGGCAGTATCCACTGCATGATCATATGTCATATCCCACAGTATGCAAACATACTAAGCATGCAGACACAACTAGTATACTGGCGATAGTCAGGTATTCCTGTGTGTGCCATGACAGATACTGCTGTATGTTCATACAGGTGACACTGGGGTCTTGTGTAGTGTGTCCACAAAGGGCAACCTCCCTGATAATTTGTCAAACCAACTGTGCCAAACAAATAGCACTGTGCTGTTACAACCATTGTAAAGAGAGAGAGTTCCATGAGCCCAGTGTGCCACATTGGCAATATACATTCCACCCTTGATGTCTTGCACATCTTCTGTATGTGTAACAAATCTGGAGAGCATTGACATGTCATTATCACAGTTCTAAGAAAGGCTTAATGCTATAATCCCTATTCCCTGTAAGTATAGTCAGACATCTGCATCCTGATGTAAACAAGATAGTTACATACCTGATGGAGTGCAGTACTCCTCTGCTGATATGTGCTGACAGTTAATACATTGCATATGCATGGTCTGTGTGAGGAAATTCTCACACAGAATGGTTCCCCATAGCCAGCTGCTTGCCTTTCTAACATGCTTCTCCATCAGCAGGTGATTGCCTCTTAACCAATCTGTTGTTCTGAAATGCTAATTGCAGATAACACAGCTGATTTGCACTATGCACTGTACAATATATAAGGCCTTCATGTAGATTAGGAGCCCTTTCTGATATGTTATGTTGGACATTACTGGGGAGAGGACACAACTTCATCGCAGAGAGTAGGTCAGTAGCAGCAACTTTTACATAGGTATGGGTGTGTTACAGGCTGCAGATACTGCTGCAGTTAATAGGCATAAGCAGAAAGTGTGAACACTTTGAAGGACAACAAGCTGTAGGAGTAACTGTGGGAGGTGTCTCAGCCTTGTTGTACAGGCAGAACTGGAGTGAGAGTGAGGCTACCCTTTCCAGTCCAATTAAAGCATGTGTTTATTTTAGTATGTTAGGCAACGGTATCACTAACAGAGTACTAGGCCACATGTTTGTTGTGTCCTTGAGCAACATGGGGCATTAATATAACAATATATCCACCATTTGGATGACTGTCAGGCCATGTGTTACAGTCTGGTAGTAATTTGGAGCATGTATGAGGACAGTCCATGTTACAGGTGAATACTTCAAATGTGTATGTTAGGAATGCAGCTGTGATAATCAGCTCTGTGGGTTTGAAAGGATTGTGTGGTCCACTCTGATATTAGTGGCCCTCATTTGCTGAATTTCTTTGTGAATGCAAATTAATGCATGACATGACACTTTATGCACTTATGCTTTTGCTATAGGGATATGTGAAGTGTGTTTCTATCTGCAGGCCTGTGACTTCCATCAGTGAAATGCAGACATTTAATTTGATATCCATTGTGTAGATAAAGAGAGCATGACTCAGTCATTATTTGCTGGCCTTGCAATACTACAATTCTAGTACTACACACCATTGAATTTGAACCCAGGACTGGTGTGGAAAATATACTGTTTGCAAGGCATTTTACAGACTGCGCTACTGAGTCACTGCAACAGCAGGTGTATTTGCAAGATATATGTGCACACATACAGGCTGTGACAAACATTTTCTACATCCATCATTATATGCATGGCTTTATATGACTATATGTCTGCACCAGGATCCCAGTTGAACATATATTTTGCCACAAATGCCTTAACAGGTGTCTTTCTAAATGTTGCAGATAAAAGAGCAGATTTACCTGCTATCACAGGCCTGACTTACATCCATTATTATGTCATTGGTTTCCAAGTGGTGTACTGTTGCACCAGAGTCCAAGGTACACTCCCATTTTTTCCATTACCTTTTAATCAAGTTTGCATGGTGCAGCATTTAGCTCCACTGAAACATGCTTTATGACTTTAACTGGCAATTACTATGTTTTGTTTAAACCACCTGTTGTAATTAAGAGTTGTGTGGTGTGGTAGGTTAATGCAGTGATCTTCAGGTGTGATGGTCTTGGGTTTGAAACATGGAACAGATGTTTATTTTGTAAGTGTATATTACAATTTTAAATACACATATAGTCAATATAGCTCTATTTAGCTGAGCTTAGTGAAGCTACATGATGCGGTGCATCATGTAGAATCACACTAAAAAAATATAAAGAAAATAAAAACAAGGAGATAGGAAACTGGTGAAATCGGGTGCAAGCAGGGGTAAAACATAGTGAAAGGCAGGTAGGGATGTGCAGGAAGGGTGAAGGAAAGAACCATTGCTATCCATTTCTTGTACTCTCAACCCCAGAGAGAGAGGGATGATGACAACAACTGCTTTGTCAAGGCAGCTGGACCAAATTATGTTTGTCCAGTGGACATATGTGCGAAATGGAGAGCTATGTATAGGACAATTTATTTTTGGGACAGGTGTCCTTTTTTTTAAGGTGAGAGTGGAATGTTGTGGAAGGGACATAGGTATGTGTAGTGGAGGTAAGTTGGGTAGTTGAAGTATTTTTAGACAGACAAGATAAACAGGAATACAAAGGCAGTGTGTGACACATGAGGAGGGACCTCCAAGTCCCATGTGCTTCCACAAGGCAGCAGCATGACTCACATCCCACCCATGGGACTGTCTGCTCTGCTCTGCCATTGCCCCAGGAGTGGCAGTGGTAGAGGCTGGGCACCAGGGTGAGGCTGTACCACCAGGTTGGCCAGCATGTCCTTAATCTGGAGCAGGTGGTGGTCAAACCCATGGTAGATTATCCTGTGCACCAAAACTGGCAGCTCAGCCTGGGTGATGACTCCTCCTCCACCACCATTCCCAGAGGGAAGGCCCCACCTCATCCAGTGGGATGGTACTACCCAACGCCACAAGTAGTGCACGGGAAACAGAGGGGACACCACAGGTCTGTGTCACAGATGTGCTGGGACCCGGTGCCCATGGCCAGATAAGGCAAGGTAGGTGGATCAGCTGAAACTGGCCTACCTTGAAATGCTGTGGTAAATGAGGTATAGCAATAATTTAAGGTTAGTAATAACCAAACCATTGTTAGCATTAACAGATTGGAACATCGTATTTATCAATCCAAATACATGTTAATGTATATTATGTGTAACACAACATTAAGTAATATAACAGTGTGTTAACAGCATGCCAGTAAGTAGAAAACCATAAGGCCAACAAAACAGTTAGTTTAGCAAAATATGTTAATATTGAATCATAATAAAACCTAATAATAAATCACATTTTATCAAAATATAGTTAGTTTAACAAAATATGTTAACATTAAATCATAATAATCTTCTTCTTCTGGCTTTTCCCAGTTAGGGGTTGCCACAGTGGATCACCTTGTCTACTCATGATTGGCAGTGGAGTTTTATGGTGTCGAGTTGTCAGCCCGGTGCCCAACATTCCACAGAAGGCACACACACTCACACCTAGGGCCAATTTAGAGTGTCCAATCCACCTGCAGCATGTCTTTGGGATGTGGGAGGAAAGCGGACCACCCGGAGAAAACCCACACGACCACAGGAGGACATGCAGACTCCACACAGAAGGCACCCCAGCTGAGAATTAAACCTGAGAACCTCTTGTTGTGAGGTGACAATGCTAACCACTGCACCACCATGGCTGCCCAACATTAAATCATAATAATAAATAACAATAATAAATACCAATGAAAAGATAAATGCAAGCAACTAGGATAAACAGTTTGTATACAAAATAAAATATGTAACCAAAAACTGAAAATAGCAAAATGAACTGAAACACAGCCAGGATAATAATAGGAAACTTTAATTAAATGGTAAGCGCTTTCGCTGGTAACTCATTCACACTTCTTCAGACCAAATTTGTTTACAAATAAAATCCAACTTTAATATATAAACTTTAAAAAAAGACAACCAATAAAAAAGAGTCATTTAAACATTATTATACCGTTATACTAATGGAAAAGGTGTTAAATGGGTTTAATATAGAGACAGCTTTAAAATAAGCAATGGAGATCTCTGTTGCTTATTTTAAAGCTGTCTCACTATGTTAAACCCATTTAACGATGCCAGACATCTAACAGGCATTATACTATGCCATTATTTAAGAAAAAAATAGTTTCTTTTCTAAATAAATGTCGTAGTATATATATAACCCACTTTCTGGTGGGGTAATACTTACTCCACGGTTGGCTTGGCTCTTTGGCCTTGTCCTCGGCCAAGCGGGGACCCGGGACCCCCAACGCCAGGCGTGGTAATTACAAGCGTGGCATGGAGAATATTGCATCATCTGTTACATAGTATCATTGCTAAGAGGACTTAACTTTTCTTAAAGATATCTCAACTACAAATCCTATTTGCCACACTTCCAAATTATCTGCAAAATACAATAATAATAAGTGACTAAGTGATATTGCATCATGTTCTATCACATAATAACATAACTAAAAAAAATAAATTATCTTAAAAAATCTCAAATGCAAGTTCCTTGTGCAAAACATTGATGCTGTTTATCGCACAATATCATTGCCGCTGAAAGCAGCATCACATGATTACTGTTCTATGATGCAACAAAAATTGTCTCCCAAACATAATATATAAGTAATGTTTATACTATATATATTAGAATCAAATAATATAAAAATATACATAAGAATATATCAAATACATTCATAAATTATCACATTCTCATCCACTTGGCATAGTAAAATGTATCCCTCTGCTCAATGAGCTGAACAGAACTCACTGAGGGTAATATATCTTATAACTAATGATTTAAAAGTATACATAAACACATGTCAATACACTCATAAGACATTACATTCTGACTTCATATGTTCATAGGTATGTACTAAGCTAATGGCCCTGGAGTCTTTGCAAGCCTAGCCCATAGAATTACCCTGTCATCGTGCCACCTGACATTAGTTCCCAGTGCCATCGTCGAGTACAGCCAGTTTCAGGGGCGAAAGCGCTAACCTTTTACTGCTGTATAAGTAAAATGGATTTATTGCTTCTTCTTTGTTGAGTCCTTTGGCCTGCATTTGCTTTTCTGTGTATTATAGAATTTTCTATTTCCCATCCACTCATCAAGATTTCTCTTGAAGAGGGCCAGTGAGGTACTCTGTTTGACATGTATGGGAAGTCTATTTCATACCATGGGCAGTCTCTGTGTTATGAATCTGTCCCTCCAGCATGTTCTGTTGATTGTGGGAATGAGGTTGAGGTCTCTGGAGCGTGTGGTGCAGAGGGATTGGGATTTCTTTCGATGTAGCATTTCTAACACAGCTGGGTCAGATATGGCTTTGTAAGTACAGCAGAGATCATCTCTAAGTAGGTGATATGAGACAGAGAATATTTGGAGTTTTTTGAGTCTGTCCATATAGGAAAACTGTTTAAGGCTTTGGATCATCTTTGTGCGGTACTTTTGTGGCATCTCTAGTTGTTACAGGTGTCTAGTGAGGTTCATGCCAAATGGCTCATTGTACTTGAAGATTGGCCTAATGAGGGAAGAGTAGAGGGAGACAATGACCTCTTTCTTCCTGAATGCAAAACCCTTAGTAATGAGATGTGCCACATAGAAGGTCTTTCTGACCACAGTGGCAATGTGATGGTCAAAAGAGAGGTTGCTGTCAACCTGTGTTCCCAGATCTCTTATAATACCTTCTGTGTTCAGTGGACTACCATCAATGTGGTAATTCATGGGAACCAAGTTTTTCCCAAAGGGGATGATGACACATTTTTTGGCATTGAGCTTAAGGCCATGGTTCTGACACCAGTTGTTGGTCTCAGTGAGGCCTTTCTGCAGGATGTCAACATCACTTGGGGAGTTAATAATAGCTCCCAACTTGCAATCATCTAAAAATTTCTCAGCCAGACTCCCTTCATGTTGGCCTGGACTTCAGAGACGTAGATACCAAACAGGAGAGGACCCAGGACTGAACCCTGTGGGACTCCACTCATGATTAGTCAGCAGTCTGACTTGGAGTCAGCTACTTTCACACTATGGCTTCTATCTGTGAGCCAGTTTGCAATCTACCTAGTGATATAGGGTTGATGCCTAGTTTTTCTATGATTCCTGAGTGGTGAATGGTATCAAAGTCCTTGGCCAGATCAAGGTGGGCTGTATGAGCCACCTTGCCCTCATCCACAGCTCTGTTGACTGACTCAAAGAAGTCGACCAGGTTGAGAATCCATGATTTACTCTAAATAAAACCAAACTGTGTGGGATCCAGAGTTTGGAGATTCCCTATATCTTTGTTTATTAGGTCAATGATGATGCATTCCATAGCTTTGCATATCAGACTAGTCAGGCTAATGGGGTGATAGTTCGCAGGGTCTGTAGTTGCTCCTCCTAGCTCCACATAGTTAAAGTTGGCCCTTTACTCAATGAGCTAGGTGAAATTCACAGAAATTAAAATACCTATTTATATAGATGTCTGGCTTTCTATATAGGTTTTAAAGGTACATTACTATTTAAACCTAATAAACCATATGCCTGAAGTCTGATTATCCATTTTGTTTCATTTTGCTCAGTGACATTTTTAATGTCTCCCAGGCATTTACTAATGTGTACTGTATCAATAGCCATAAATTTAAGAGTGTTGTGTAGAAGTAGAGACAACCTGTTTAGCTAGGGCATTAACTGTATTAGAAGTTGATACGGTATAAATGCTCTCTAACTCTGTCTTTAAAATGCCTGTTGGTTTTACCCACATAAAATGATGAGCATAAAGTACAGTTTGCTAAATACACAATGTTTATGCTATTACAGTTAGCATTAACCTTAAATACATATCTTCTTCCTGTAACAGGGTGCAAAAACTGTCCACTGAAGTCTATAAATTTACAATAATTGCATTGATCACATGGTCTAGTGAACCTCGATTCTATACCTCTATATATCATATTGTTATCATGTTGGTAACACAGCATTCTTTTGAGTGATTTCTTATTTTTATATACAAATTGTGGAGCTTCTCTAACCACATTTTTTATTCTCTCATCTATGGTCAATGTAGCCCCGTGTTTTCATATTACATCTGTAATTTGTTTCACATTAGTGGTATAATACATAGGACATTTTATCCGGTTTGATCACTTCTTACTATGGAAATTAACCTTGCCTTCGTATGTCTCATGAGAACTACTTCATCAATTACCTGTTGTATTTGTTCTTGGCTATAGCCTCTTACAGCTGTATTGCATTTATTAAAACAGATTTCTTTAGGAATCAACAATGCTGTTTAACACTATTGCTGATAAATGTTTGTGAAGTCCACTCACAATATCTGCCCATAGAGTTGGCTACCTTCCCCATATACCTTTATTACCTGGTGTAGGAGGAACAGAGAGCATTATGTGACTGATATTGGCCTGTAGACAGTGTTACACTTGACTGCAGCAACTTTACCATAGACAATCAATGCATACAACTCTACTGCAATGATTATGATAAAATAATCCTGCTGTACACCATTTTGCTTACGTTTATTGGTATTGTTTATTGTTTATTGCAATACAGTTGTTATTGTTCATTTATTGCATTGCTCATTTATTGCACTACAGTTCTAGCTGCCCATTTATTGCACAACAGCTTTTATTGTGTATACTTTATTGCAGTAAATGCTTTCTTTACTCTTTCTTGCTTATTGCACTACAGTTAGCATAATAAATCCATACTTGCTACACTCAATGCTCAACCTGGTCAGGCGCCCAGCAAGGGACTCAACATTGTGAGCCTACTCAGCTTCAGACATTTAGCTTACAGTTTGAAAAAATGGTGGAAAATATACTTACATATTTGTGGGGCATTCCCAGCTCGTACCTCTTGGACCCAGGTGTCCAAGGTTCCCCTCTTTCTCCTCTTCAGGTCATCATAATGGTGACAACACTGCTCACCAGTGTGAGGGATAACAGTAGAACTGGTAAGTTCCCTGGCCAACTAGTACCAGGCCTCTGCCTTACATTCCAAGCCCTGGAAACTGCCCTGCATCAGCCTGGGTTCAAAATGTTTTACCAGGTGCCCATGCACCCAAAAGTGCGCACCATCTCCAAGACCACCTGGCATATCAGCAGATAAGCAGGCTCCAAAGAATGGTGCAACTAATATAGGCTATTTTCCAACCCTTACACGTCATTGAGCAACATTCAAAAAAGTGCCACATTGCTTAGCAGTGAACAAACCAGCTAAGCAGAGATAAGCAGTGTGAAAGTTCATGCAACCAAGGTTGTAGTTAAGCTTAGAACCACGCAAACAGCTGTAGCCATTAGCATGTTTAAGCAGTGCTCAGCATAGCACAGTAGTGCCATTTTTTGCATTTTTGTTATTAAAATTAAACATATATAATAAATTAAATTACAGATATCTTATGACTGCTCCAGACTCGAACACAGGACCCACTAAGCATTAGGCTGTAACTCTACCCATTTAGCTATTTGGATATTATGAAAACTAATATACCTTCACATTTTCTACTGGGCTACCTGTTAGCATTGCTAAGCACTGCAGTGTGCCATGCAAACATGCTTAAATAAACCCAGAAATAAATAATTAATTACATCACTTTTCTGTTTTAAGATGTCTGGTAGCTGTCAGCTTTGTATGTATGAGTGCCACTCGGCTCTGCAGTGCTCTGTGCTGTGCAGCTCAGACAGCAATTCCAAAAAAAAATGTAATTATGATAATTAATTGCATCCAGTTTCTATTTTTGATGTGTAGCAGGTGTCAGCTGTCTGTATATGAGCACAGCTTGGCATTGCTAAACATCACGCCATGGCCTGCAAATATACAAAGAGGAAAAAAATAATTCATAAAAATGAAATACTACACATTTGAGCAATTCACAGCATTTCAGCAGTAGTGAGGAGCATTACAGGGATCCTCACCCTATATATAACATCTGACCAGGCATGCACAACCACGGGTAGCCTCTAGACTTATGTCTACATGGATTCAATATCCCTGTTCCTATGCTCTCCCTCGGCAGTGCTCTATGATTAATATGCATGGCTTGCTACAGAAGGGGATCCATGGTTGTGCACATATATACATTCCATGTAGGGTCTACATGGTGCCTACACAGATTTTATTAATCCTGGGGTTTGATTTGTAATTCCAGTCTTTGCTGTAATTATTGATTATCTGTAGCAGATAGAGAATACATTTAGACTGTTTTCTTTAAGTAAAAAAGGGCATACTCTGCAAATGAAGTGATATTAATATGCATGTTAAAAAATTAAATTCCTAATTATGTGAGGTCCTGAAGGACTCTTAAAAAAACAAGAGTTCCAAGGAAAAGATAAATGATAGGGAGACCAAAGGCACCCCTGCCTAGGAGCCTGGTACCTGTATAAATCTTTGTAGAAAATCTTTCATTAAAAACTAACATAAAAGGGAGAGTAAATATATATATCTATATATGTATATATATATATATATATATATATATATATATATATATATATATATGGGTCTACTTCTGTTCTTCCAAAACACACTTTATCGAAGAAAAGAAAGCCAAACCCACTTTAGCAAAAGTGCACTCAAACGAAAATGCACTTTTGTAAATGACAGTTTACCGAAGCACAAAAACAAACAGCAAAATATACTAGAAAAACATTTATATGGGCCTACTTTTGTTGTTTAAAAACACACTTGTTCAAACAACAAAAACCCGAGACCCACATCAGCAAAAGTGCACTTTCACGTAAATCAGTTAACCGATGCACGGTGCAGTATGGATAAAGACATATACTGGCAAAGTGAACACATTTTTGCAGGGTGGCAAGCACCCCTGCTCCCCCCACAACCCCACTACTTAACTCTTAGATTGCACTACAGTGGGGAAAAGGGTATATTTCCTTATCCTCACTGTACCGTGCTTCAGTTAACTGACTTTTATGAAAGTGCACTTTGCTTAAGTGCAGTTTCGCTGAAGTGGGTCTCGGCTTTCTGCTGTTCAAACAAGTGTGTTTTCGAACAACAGATGTAGACCAATATATATATATATATATATATATATATATATATATATATATATATATATATATATATTATATATATATATAGAGAGAGAGAGAGAGCTTAATTACTAGACATATATGCATACAAATACATGAGCATTAATACCCTTCTAGCCTGCCAATATAACAAAACACTTGTTTCCATAATTAGTGTCCAGGACATTCTTAAAGACATCTAAACTAATACTTGCTTTAGTGTAATTTGGTAGTGTTTCCCATGCATCAGCTGATCTCTCAGAGAACCAAACAGTATACTTCTCATTCCTATAGAATCTTCTACATAGGTTGTCTGATGATTGTCTAGTAGTTTTTGATAACTCCAAACATTCCCAGAGGTAGTTGTCTCTAAATGCCCTATATACCTGAATAAGATCTCCTCTTAGATATCTATATGAGACACTATACAAGTTCAGATATTTTAGCCTTTCACAATAACTTAAATCTTCACATCCATGGATGCCTTTGGTAAATTTCTGCTATATTCTTTTCAGATTACACATGTTTGTTTTTTTATAAGATTTCCGTATACTTATTCCATACTCAAATTTAGGTCTAATGTAACTAACAAATAATGACTTCATCATTTCGAATTTCCTAGACTTTATAAATCTTTTTATAAAGCCTATAGTTATACAACTATCATTAGCCAATTGGTTTATATGATTAGAAAAACTCAAAGCTGGATCTACCTATATACCCAGGTCCTTAAACTAATCTACAGTTTCATTCATTGTGTGCTATATTAAATATTCAACTTTTAGCTTATGTTTCCCAAACTTCATATGCTTAGTTTTTGATGTATTTATCAGCATACTGTCCTCTTGCACCTAAATGGTCAATTTAGTCAAGATCCTTTGCAAACATGCCTTATCTGTAACACATGTAATCAGCTTTCCCAATTTCAGGTCATCTGCATATATACTGTAGAATACCTCAGATGATAAAGTTAGGTCTGAAAGATACAATCTAAACAAATAAGGGCCTAGGACAGAACCCTGTGGGACACCCTGATTGTAACCAAGAATTTCACCTGTTTAATTGCTGTATGATACTTGCCATGTCCTATTTGTAAGCCATGCAGCCATTCATTTTATCGAGTGCAGTGATACCTAGTTGTTCTATATAAATTACATCACAGCACAATTTTTCATTTCATAGCTGTTATTATATTGTTATAGAATATCATGTTACAGATGGTAATAGATCTATTTTCAACATATGCATGCTGATATATGGTTTCAAGTCCTAACCTGTCCAATTCTAAGGATAACGTATCCAATATTACCTTCCACATTATTTTTTCACAACACGAAAGTAGAGTTAAGGGTCTATATGACTCTGGGTTTGTTCTACTCCCCTTCCACTTAAAAACAGGTTTAATAAGTGTATGTCTCCAATATGACCTAGTAAATAATAACTATAATGATACCATAAGTTCTTGCTGAAGTGTTCTCAGGTCATTGTTACTAATTCCCGTCTCCTCCCTGTACTTTGTTTGGAACCAGTTTGCACAGTTCTTTTTCAATATAATATAATTTGATTCCCATATCTGAGGTTATCTGGGTGGCACTAGGACAACTTGTCACCCCCTTTGTGGAGCCAAGCTGTTTTGCATAAAATTTTATCACTAATGTATTGTGGCTGAGAATACATTTTAGAATCTATGCATAGTTTATCAGTTTGTATGCCTTTACTCCTTTCACATCTTGTATATCTAGAAAAATGTTTCCCATTATGCTCAATATCTTTATATAAATTTTCTTGAGTTTGTCTCACATTATGCTTAATTTGTTTTTCCAGCTTGTTTATTTCAGTTTTTAAAGTTGTGGTTTGACCTCTCTTCCATTTCTTATGATTTTTGTCTCTCACCTTAATCAGGTATCTTATTCTTATGAAAATGTATCCCCCTGTATGCCTAATAGATCCTGATGTTAAACATTTTATTTGATTTTTGCACTCAAACAATTTCTCTTTCACAACATTCCACATTACACTTACAGATTTCCCACTGAACGCCTCACTCCAGTTAGTTTTACATAGTGATGGTTTTGCTTCCATATAATCAGCAATTAACCTTCTGTGCATTGGTTTAGATTTCAGTTTGGTGGAATTGTCCAGCAACAAATTAATCTTTATATCCTTAGGATCACTATACATCAACAGTGGTAAAACTTGACTTGAAATAATAGTAATTTCTTTAGGAACACACTGACTAGTATGCTGTATTCCCTATTTTTTTTTTTTTTTTCCTGAAGATACTTTGTGAAGAATTTCATTACTAATGTTGTTTAATCAATATTGTTCCTGTCTGTTTCTGGTAAATTTAAGTTCCCTTCTAATATTATCTCCCCTCCTGTGTTTCATGCAAGAAATGTATGGATTCCTCTAGGTCATCAGCCCTTGATTTTGATGGCCTCTACACTCTAACAATTGTTTTATGTTCCAGGGTTGTCTTTAATGTCACCATTAAGCAATCTATATTATTAGTGTTATCGCTGAATATGTAATAATCACAGGTCTCATAACTATCTTTAATACCTAATACCTATCATAGCACCTCCACCTGATTTTTTGTTAGAATGTCTGTTACAATAAAAATGTTTACATCCTGACAGAACTGGTTTGCCGTCATTGTTCTTTAACCATGTTTCACAAACAATAACAGCATCAGTCTTGTGGGAATGTAGCACATTTTCCAATAAAAAATATTAATGGTTCTAGCATTAGCAACCATCAGAGATGCATCAAAAGGTGCTATCTGTGAAATGTTAAATTTTTGACCTGGCAAAACTCTTGTCTAGTGTTTGTCAAATATGGCAAAATATGTGCTGCAAAAAATCCCTTCCATGATCTTGACAAATGCACACCATCCTGTCTGAACAAAAGTGTCCAAAACTAGGCTTGGATGCTCTACAAATTTCCATTTTTTTAAAACAGAACATTTTTTTCCATGCAGGTATTTACCCAAAAAATCTTTTAAGTCACAGTGACCTGACTAGCCTTTCTGCATGTGATTTGTGGAAAATATGTCATAACACCAGTACAAGCTTTACTATCTAAAAGAGCTGTAAGTTCCCTACTAACAGAAGTCTTCACAGATGAAATTATTTGTACCGACATGAATAAAAACAGATTCATACTTCCTTATATTAAGGTATTCCAAGGCTTGTCTCACATCTATTTTTATTCCTGGCAAGCATAACACTATTCAGTGTTCATTATCTTCTCTGCAAATGTAAATATTAGTTCCTCTAATAACTGAATCTCCAATTACAAGAATGTCTTTTCTGACCAGATCTGAAGAATGTTCAATTTCTAATTCTGTAATATCTGCTCTATCAATTGTTACAAAGAAATCATCTTCATCACCATTAGTCTATTAATTCCAATGTTTTCATTGCATATTAAATTTGCAAGCATACAGTCCTCATCCAGCTGGCTTTGTACATTCATAGCTTAAGTCATGTAGTCAACATCTGTCTTTCCTCATCTTTTTCTTAAAGTAATGATTTTCAGTCCTTCCACTTTCAGTTTTGATTTCTTCCTTTTCATCTTCCCCTTTTTTTCTACCTTCTTTTTTGGAAAAATTGTACTTTTTTTCTGTAGACCGAAGGTTTTCTGATAGAAAAATGTTAGCATTCCTTGTAATCTGTGTGTTACATAACAGTGTCCTTTTTAGTATGTATTTGCTTTACTTTACAGACATTTATCTGTTTCTTTTTTCTTCCTTGTTATCTGCTGTGAAATTCTTCCTGTCTTTCTTTCTTTTTTTCTTGTCAGCACCCTGAATCCTTAGATTGCTGAATACTTGCATCCAGAATTCCAAAACTGTCAGGGGCATCGCCTTGTTTCATAGGGTTGAATGACCTTTACAGACAATAAAGACATAATTTCCTAAATGCATTCTATTTGCTCTTTACCTAACATTATTTATCTCACCAGTCTAGTCATTAATATATATATATATATAAAACAACAGTTCTACAAGTCGTGTCAATTGCAGAAGTGCAATCATCATCAGTTAAGTCTAGATTTACTTCTAACAATGGTAAGCAAATCATCCAAGTTTTGACAGAAAGAACATAGATCACCAGTATTATCCAGTGCTACCTTTAAATATGCATAGCATTTATTAAACTGTATAAGATATGTGTGCTTTAGCAAATCATTAATGGTATGCTCATTTAAGGAATCCATATTCAGCGTCAAACAAATAAAAATTATAAAAGAAAAGTTTATTCAAAATTAGTAAACACAGACTTCAAAAAGAATGTAAATCAACTTCTATGAGAAAAATCACACAAGCAATATAGAACTAAATACTAAAATAAGTACAGTAAAGTTGTTTTTTCTGACTGTACAAGTTCTGAAAGTCAGAGAAAAGCTGTGGTCCCTATTCACTATCAGTCGCAGTTGCACTTATCTTTAACAGTAAAGATCAACAAATCACAAAACCAAGATAGGATTGTTTAGATAAGCTCTGGATTCTCCTTTCAACAGTCTGTGTGAATATATAGCTGACTAGGCCTCTTGGGGTGGCTAGAGCCTGCATGTCTATAACCTATCCATTTCTAACAACCAAGAGTGAAAATTAAAGGTAAAACAAAAAAATATAAAGCAAAGTAAATCTTCTAGTCTATATTGTATAAGAAATAAAATATAGTACTTACTGTAAATCACTGGCCTTCTTTCCTGAACTTCCAAAAGCCGCTCAGTTAGCTGATCCCTTTACTGCTTCTGCGGGTTGTCATTCCTATGGCATACCTGCTTTCTGTATCAGGGAATCCCTGAAAGGAATGGCTGGTGCTCCTCCTACTGCTGCCATATATATCATTTTTTTTCCACTTGACACAGTAGTGGCCTGATCTAACTTGTGCTGGTATGAAAAATAAAGAGAAGGATTTTGGTTTCCTTCTCTAATCATTTTGAGGCTTGCAGTGGGCTTTAAATAATGCCATACTACTGAAGTTCTAGTACAAGAAAGGGAGAATGGGATGTAGACGTCTGATGCTGGGATACTAGGGTATGACATCACTCTGGCCAGCCCATACACCCATATAAGGTTACTACCTACCAAAATGATAGCAGTGGAAATTATTAATGTAAAAGCAAGTTATGTAGTCCCACATGGTTCCATAATTTTTCAGTAATATTTTCTTTTGGCAAATAAATGTAAACCTTCCCAGAATGTGATATCAGGACAGAGGACAACAAGGATAAGTAGAAATAATTAAGAAAAGTCATTTACCAGTTTAATTTAGTGTCATCTCTTCAACACTATCCCATATTTACTGGTAAAATATGACAATTAATAGTATATTAATGGATTATAAACAATATGATTGGGAATGTGTAAGGTACCATTTTCAGTGATGTCTATGTTACTGACAATAGTCTCTGCCAATGAGTAAAGTACAAGTACATTAATTGACTTTAATTAACTAATGAAATATATGGCATAATCCTTAATTTACTGACTGCCACACCCTTACAACAAACACATAAAGGCATGTATGTTATTTCTGCAGAAGAAAAAATAAAGAAAAATGAAAACTACAACTCAGTAGTTGGCACAGTGTGGGTATCATCACTTGTGTACTTACGTAGTGCAGTGGCATCCATGGTCCACATTTATTGGAAGTATCACATAAGTATGGTAAGTGTTTCTTTGTCACTTTTGTTACATTATGTGATTGCAGGTTGAAACATGATGCAACAGAAAGGAACAAGAAACAAGTGAAGCAACTTCAGTCCTGGGGAGCATTAAATTCTCATTGATGCTCGGAGGACATATGGGAAATGCCTTTTTGGAAAAGGTGTGTCAAAACTGACAGAGCGAAGGCATAGAATCAAGTAGTGGCTGGCATTAATGCTGTAGGGGGAAAGGAGCCACACCTTAGCACAGAGCAAGAAAGAGCCAATGACATGATGGGACATTGCAGGACAAAAGCTAGGCAGAATGCAATCACTTGGAACAACACTAATGGCAGTGCTTCCACACTCTGACCTTTAACACCAGATGAGAGTATCTTCTGTGTATAAGGGGTAATGATTTTGATGCAGATGAGGAAGCTGCTGGCATCATTAGAGGTGTTGTTCACACCTGTACCTTTGGATCTCTGCAGCAACCACAGTGGAAAAGTGCAGAAGGTTAGAGCATAACTCATTTTATTACATTATGTTAAAATGTATTTAGTATGACAGCTGTGCACATATCATCCTGGCATATTTCATCATTGGGTATGCTATCAGCATCAGATGTGGCAGAAAACTGACTCAAACTTTCTTCTTATATGTTATGTTTTTCATGGATCTGTTGTATTAATGAACGCAAATCTGCATTTGAAGCTTTTGACAGTTTTTCTTAGCAAGTAGTTTTATTTCCTCAAATTTCTCTCTTAATCATTGTATATATCTTCTATTTGGAAATTTTGGACTTCTTGCATACAAGTAACAATAGATAATTTCTTCCATAGCCTCAGTAGTCCACTCTGCCATTTTATGACTCTTCTTTAGCCTGCCAGTTTTTGTGTTTTTGTCGACTACTTCTTCCTCTCACACAGGGTGGCTATCCTCCTCCTGATCCTGGGCTAACCCATTGTAGGAATGTTTCCATGTCTTGACGATTCTACACTGTCATTATTTCTAGTCCTGGCACCAGTGTGTAAACCAGGATTAGACACTTTTTATCTTGGGACCTGTGAACCCAGCTGTCTTTTTTCATTTTTTATCCTACATCTGTTGATGATATATTAATGTCATCTTGGTGAGACTTTGTAAAAACAGGGTCCAGTTCATGAAGTTACTCACCAAGACTTGAGGATGAATTAATTTCCAATAACACTACTCTCCATTACTTGCTGATTTTATCATCTCTCTGTCCGGACCCCTGTGATCTACTGTGAGTCCCCTGTTCTGTTAACCAAGATGATGTTTTATGACTCATTTTATGTTGCTGGAAGACCTGCTCTCTACTAAATCTAATCAGCACAACTTAATGTCTTATTTGTAGTCCAATAAATGAGAAAAGCAGGTACATAGGCAGGGCTTCAAATTCTAGCATATCGATTTTATTCAACAGACACAAGCACTTTCATCAAATGCTTCTTCAGGTGTAACTATTGACCCACATAAAGCAGCCATTTAAATACCTTAATAAAATCACATGACTCAAGTAGTGGATCTGTTTCACTATAACATTTAAAGAACCTTATACTTTTTCATAAAAATGAAGAGACATAAAAGCAAATAGATGTATTCAGCATAAAAACACATCCATTAAAATGTTGAGGCATATATACATACATATACCCTTTAAAATTAGTAATAAGAAATAAGTAATAAAAAAGAAGCATTTAAACTATATAGTGTTAACTAGGTAACAAATCTAAGCAATCTAATTAATGTGTATGTACACTAAAATGCAGTTGATATGAAGAGCCTATTAAATGTGACACAAGGGGTTTTAAATTAAGCACATGCTGTAAGGGTTATACACTATCTACGTAAAGGTCTTGACTTTAATTTAGGCTTCAAAGGGATATGGTCATTAAAACCATGTCCCATGGTGGCCTTCAACCTTACTATCCATTGAGCTTCTGTTTCTTCTGCACAATTTCTGATGTCCCCACCCCTTTTATTCACATAGATTCTTGCTATCACTCTAAATTTAAAAATATGTCCACCATCAATTTATATTACATGCTTAGCTAAAGCATTCATTTTATTTTTCTTACTAATATGATAGATGTGTTCCCTCATCCTCTCTTTTAAGGTTCTGTCGCTCTTGCCTACATAGAATTTTCAACAAGTTTGGCATACAGCAAGGCACACTACATGTTCACTCTCACAGCTAGCATTCACTTTAAAACTGTACATTCATCCTGTATCTGGATGTGTAAAATGTTTATCCATGTCAATATAAGCACAGAAGGAGCATTTATTACAAGGGTGCATTCCTACTTCTCTAACTGAACTTCTAGGTGTCCACAATCGCCTTTTCAGTGACTTCATGTTCCTAAAGTTGAACCTAGGTTCTATATCTATTAGTTCCCCAGAGTCCATTAATTCTACAGAAGCTCCAGTGACTCTGATAATCCCTCTGACTGCTTCACTTCTGTTGTGGGTCCCCTGAAGCAATTTTTTGAATCCTTGATCTGTTAATTTCTCTGTTGTCCCTTCTTTCAGTATATCTTGCTAAGAGCATGTCTTCATCAATCCAGTATTGTCCAAATACCCTCACCCATTTTTAATTATGGTTAGGCCTGTCTGATTTTTGTTGATGGTGTCAAGGCTTTTAAATTCGTTAGCCCTGGGAGACAGGGAAATGTCAGTAGGGTAAGCATTTGTTTGCGTCTATTGAGTATGTATTTACATGCAGTACAGAGCACTGTCTGCCAGCTTATTAAATCTTTGCTTGCAGCCTATATGCATGACTGCATGAAGGCATTTTGGCTGTGATAAGACGGTGACTCAGAATAGGAAGACAACCTTTACAGCAGGCAATTGTATGAAGGAAGTTTGGAATAGATCACAGCATTATTTAGGCTGGAATTATTAATAACCGATATAGAAAAACTATCCCTTCTAGACCATTATCTTGTCATGGTGACGAGGCTAGTACCTTTCCGTCTGATATGTGTAAGACCACCCAAGAGGAGCAAGTTATCTAAGAAAGATATGGCCAAATATGTTTCATCGAAGAAAGCCATGGCAATCATCTCCAATATTATTTGCTAAGAAAACTTTACAGATGGAAAAAAAACTGCCAAAGACATGCACCATTGGAACCAGGAATGTAAGAACTATGAATCAAGATAAATTCAATGTGGTTAAAGATTGGCTGTCAAAACTAAAAATCAAAGCACTGGGAATTAGTTAACTAAAATGGAAAAGAAATAATTTTACATCACATAATTATCAGTTTTTCTAAGGAGAAAAATCTTGCAAAAAGAATGGAGTAGCCAATAAAAGGGTGCCTAAATCAGAGCTTGATTACAACCCAAAAATGACAGAATGATTTCTATCAGAGGAGAAGCTAAGTTGATACAAGTTTACCCTCCAAATACAGATGCTAAGGAGGAGGAACGTGACCAGATTTATGAAGATCTGCAGTTCTGTCTGGAGATTTCATCAAAAAGATATTACATTCATCACTGTTAATCGGAATGCTAAATTTGGTAGTCAAAAATAGCTGGAATAATGGATAAGTTTGTAGCAGATATAACACATGAAGTAGAACATAAACTGCTAGAATTCTAAGACTCAGACCATCACCTTTGTATTGCGAAGTTTAGAATCAATTTAAAGAATACAAGAAAAGGCACTATTGGATTGGAAAAGTTCAGTTTATATTCCAGTCCCATAAAGGACAGTGCTAAGAAGTGCTCAAATTATTAAATAATTGCACTTGTTTCACATGCCAGCAAAAATGTTTAACATCCTACTAGTTAGTTTCTGGCAGCTCAGATATGCATGCTAAACCATACCTGAGAACTGCCAGATATAGAGCTTGCTTTTAGAAGACATAGAGGTACTGGAGATTAAATTGTCAACATCTTCTGGGACTACCAGAAAAATGCTTACTTTTGCCCTATTGACTACTCTAAAGCCTGTAACTGTGTGGAACATAACAAGCTGTGCCAAACTCATAGAGAAATGGGGATACCAGTCACCTTAACTGCAATCTGTACACAGAAAAGAAGTAGCAGTAAGATCCATTTATGGAATAGCAAGTTAGTCCTAGACACAGGAATGAGTACAACATGGATTATGTTCTTACACTATTTAATTTATAAATAAATATATATCATGTGAAATGTTGGGTTAAAGTAAACAAGTGGTAGAAGTAAAATTGCTGCAAGAAATATTAACAACCTTAGAAATGTGGACAATGCCACACTAATGGATGAAAATTAGGATAAGCTGAACTGCCTGTTGAAGGTTAAAGTAAAAAAGTGCAAAAGCTAGTTTACTGCTCAGCTTTGAAAAAAATAAGGTTATGTAATCTCACCCTACCAATATTTTGCAAACAGAGGGTTAAGAAGTGAAGGCAGTGGCACATTTTATTTTCCTGGGCAGAGAGATCCATGCAAATAGTGATTGTAGCCATGAATTTAAAGGATGTTTGCTTTTTAGGAGGAAAGCTATCGCATGTTTGGATAAGATATTAAAAAGCAATGGCATCACTTTGCTAGCAAAGGCGAATATAGTCAGAGCAACATTTTTCCAATAATACTGTATAGTTGTAAGATATGGAATACAAGTAAGGTTGTATACCAGAAAGGTGACACTACTGAACTATGGTGTTGGGAAAATCATCTAAGAATTCCATGGACTACAAGAAGGTCAAATCTGTCAATATTTAAGGAAGCAATTCTACAATGTCCAAAGGAAGGTTTAATATTAAACTTAAACACAATTGATATGAGTGCAATAAAAAGACAGGATTTCACTGAAAAGGCAGTAGTGCTGGCAAAGATAGTGCTGGCAAAGACTGAAGTCAAAAGAAGAAGAGGAATGTAAAGGCTAACACTGACAGACTGCATTACTAAAGTAATTAATGCAAATGTTTAAGTAAAGGTGGACAGGCAGGCCTGGTATGCTAAAGCCCTTGAGGTCATAAACTATTATAATTGACTAAAGGACTAAATTGCTTTAATGTCAACAGCAGCCCTCTGGTAGGATGACTGCCTTAGTGTGGCATAGGGCTTTATAACAACACTGCTGAAAGTTAATAACTATGTATGTGCATGTTATTTGACAGAGAAGGTATTTGTGAAAGACCCACTTAAAAGGAGGTCAGTATATCATTTGGGGAATAGTTATATGTCAACTTGTTAAATCATTATGTATGCAGCACATAATGAATAATTGTTGCTTATTATAAGTCAGTCAGCTAGAACAGATGGGTATCTGGTACTGAAAATAATGATGGTATGACAGACCATGAGCATGTTCAAGCGCCCTACATTAAAAATAAGCGTCGAAGAGACTACTAGTGGTATCAAGTGACCACTGTGGTGCTGGCTACCCTTATGTGATACAGAACTAACTAACTCATTAGATGAAAAAAATAAAGCACCTCCTACTCAAACAATTTCTCCTCCATAGATTTATACTCCTGTCAGGTGATATTCATCCTAACCCTGGTCCTTGCCCCACCTCCTCAATCAATACTATTAATCCCCCAAACCCTATCAACTACACTTCTTCAAAAAAAAAAACAGGTATCCTTCTACTCACTGAATTTTAGAAGTGTTCTTACCAAAGTTAGTGAACTCCATGCCTGGATGGCCAGCTACACCCCTGATGTAATCACTTTTACAGAAACATGGTTGAAACCACACATCCAAGACAGTGATATCCTCCAACCTGGATATAACACACTTAGACTTGACAAACAAAAGAAAAAAGGTGGTGAGATAACATCCTTAGACTTGACAGACAAAAGAAAAAAGGTGGTGGAGTGGCCATTGTCTATTCTGACCATCTGACTCCCTCTAACCCAAGCAAACCAACACCCTCCTTCATACCCACTAAACACCTGATGGCCAATTTTAAACTAAACAGTTTCACCACTGTTATCATAGATGTTATCTATATTCCCCCCTGGTGACAACATTCCCATCCTAGAAAATATTCTCTCACACTTCACTCTGAACATTCAAAATGAAACCATCCTCCTTGGAGACGTTAATATTAACTGGCTTACCCTTCAAACACTCAGCTCCAATTCATTCATTAATTTGCATGACTTTGAGCAACTAATCTCTACACCCACACATACCAATAAACCTCATCTCCCTAGCTCTCTCCTAGATTGGATTTTGGTCTCCCAGCCCCTCAAATACCATAAACCTGAGACTCTACCTGACTGTCTTAGTGATCACTCCCCTGTTAGAGTCATCAGATATACCCCTCACTTCACCAGACTCCAGAGATACATTACCTCCTGCAAGCTTTTACCTCAAAGAAGCTGTCCAGTCATTCAACACTACCTTACTAAACATCCTAAACTCTCTTGCCCCTCTCCATTCAGTTAGGATTGAATCTAATATATCACCTTGGTTAACAAATCCTACCAGTACCCTAATGAAAACAAGAGACAGGATGTGGAAACTGTGGAAAAAAACAAACTCCCCATTCATTTACAAAACTATAAAGAACTCAGAAACCAGATAAAAAACTTCTCTATAAAGCAAAAAGGACTTGTATACCAACCTCCCCTACAACCAAAGGTCTGACCAAACCCCTGCCCTAACAACTCAACTGAAGAAACTGCTGACCTATTCAACACCCACTTTATTGAATCTATATCTAAGGTGTTTGACTCCTCCACTTCTACAAATAATGCTAACAACATCTCCAATTCTACTTCTCCACCCAATCCCTCCAACTCCTTCACCCTCAAAACAGTACCTACTAACTATATATGATCCTTACTCTCAAAACTTAAACCTTGCTCTCCTTCTGCTGACACCCTACCACCCAACTTCCTGCAAATTGCTGCAGAACCCCTTGCTCTCTCTGTATCCATCCTAATTAATCGCTCCATCTCTGAATCATATGTCCCCTTCCTATGGAAACAGTTCTACACCTTGCCTATACATAAAGGAGATAACTCCACTGACATCACTAATTTCAGACCAATCGCAATCCTGTCTCCTAGCTCAAAAATATTAGAAAACTCAATCCACAAACAAGTTATGCAATACCTACTCGAGGAAAACCTACTCACACCTACCCAACATGGTTTTCACTCCAAACATAGTACCTCATCTGCACTAATATCTTTCATAAACACCATTTCCCTTGCAAGGGATAACAATAAACTGGTCTCCTTCCTATTCTTGGACCTCCAAGGTCTTTGATATGGACTCCCTTTCTCTTCTTCTGAATAAACTATCAAACCTTCATTTCTCTTCTTCTGCTATTTCCTGGTTTTCTAGCTATCTCTCTGATCATCTAGCATCTGTTAAATGTCTCTCGGCTCTATCTCCTTCCCTCCCAGTGAAAATGGGAGTCCAACAAGCATCTATCCTTAGACCACTTCTCTTCAATATTTTCACTAATCTACTACATACCGCCTCTCCCCAGTCATCCCTTATACAACATGCAGATGGCTCAGCTGTCATCACCATCACTAACACTTCCTCAGACCTAAACTCTGTCACCCATGCATCCTTCAACTCAGTTGAATCCTGGCTCTGTGACAAAAAACTTATTCTCAACTCCAAGAAAACTAAACTCTTACTCTTTCTCCCCAAAAACTTTACCCATCTCAAAACATCTTTTTCTATACTGCCTGTCAATAACATATCAATCACAGTCGAATCTAGCACAAAACTCCTAGGAGTCACAATCGATGACCAACTCAAGTTTGATTTATATCTGTTAAACTGTATTAAAAAATGCATCAAATGCTTGGACTCCTTTATTCCAACAAAAATTCTTAACTAGCAAAGCTAAAATAACTCTTGTCACATGCTTCTCTTCTTCCTAGTTTTGTATAGTTGTCACATTCTTACTAATCTAAACTCCTCTCTCTTAGCTAAACTTGAATCATCCTACAACAAGGTGGCTAGGTTTGCTGCTCATCAATCTCACAAGTCTCACCACTGTCTCTCCCTAAGACAATTAGACTATACAATTACCACACAAGCTCCTCATCTCTCAACTACAGATAATTCACTCAATTTTATACCAGCACTCTTTCTGTCCTAGCCTCACTCCTATTATCTCTAAATACTCCCCAACAAGGTCCCTATGCAGCTCCAACCAAGACCTGCTACAGATATATAAATCCAAGACCAAAACAGGCTGCAACCTCTATAGCTACAGCCTTGCCATATCTTGGAACAACCCCCCTTGAAATTAGATCTCTTAAACACCCTAAAATTTTCAAAACAGCTACCAGAAAATACCTACAAACTGACTAGTTCTGCCACTGCACTCATCCTCCTTAAACTTGTTCCCTTGACTACTTAGACTCCTATTCACCCCTCCCCTCTAACACACAGGCTCTTCCTGCATAATCTCACTATTCCCTTTCCTTGAGCTTTTATTCTAAACTGTCATTCCTAGCTTACACTTTCTTCTTCCTTAAGTAATCACTCTTCCTCTCATCTCTTCTCCCTCCTTTCTCCTGTACCAAACCTCCAGGCCACGTTGACAACAATTTATTTTTTTGTAACACTGCTGCATTTTACATATGTATTTTTGTTTCTCTACCTGTTATGTTGCTTTACTCTGGTTCTTGCCTCTTCATCAACTACTAGTGTTTATCTCATCTCATTGCAAGAATATATTATATTCAGTAACAAATGTTTTCTTCTGCAAAAAATAAATATTGTATTTCACTGTGGAGCTTTTCTTCCCAGGTCTCCACTGAAAATGAGCCTCTCAGCTCGGTTAGATAAACCGGTCAACAAATGCAAAATAAATAAAATTAAATAAATAAATAGAAGTCTATAGTAACACCACAGATATAAATCAGTGCCTGTGCTTACAATGTGTCAAAGAAGTGTGCTTGTTTCTAAGTCACCTAATGTTAGAAGACCTGCAGGTGCTAGAAAAAGGGTATGGGGTATCATTGGGGGTAGGGGAGTTGCTGATGGACAAGACTTTGAAACACCGTGGTTCTCAGAAAGACAATTGAAGAAGGGCATTCAGGTGAACTCTTAGGCACTGTGAATGAGTGCACTGTGTCAGTTCATTCTACCTTAATGGACTCTGGATTATAACGTACTGAAGGACATTCTAGTATTACTATTATCACTTGCAGTTCAGTGGAAAGGTATTAAGGATAGGAAATAACAGTAAACAGTAAGATTTTTTTATAGTGCTGCAGAATAAATGTGTTTTGGAGTTTATTAAAACAAGTTTTGGATATCAGTAGATCGGTGGAAATTACAGAGAAGACTAAAGAAGTAAGAATCTGACAACACGGGAATATGATGATGGTGATTATATTATGGAGAATATGGATAGGGAGGTAATGCGGTACTAAAGACTGGAATAATGAAGGTATGGTAAAGGAAGTTCAGAATTACTTATTGCAAAACTGATACACTGAAATTATTAAATTTACACTATTTCAATTCATTCTATTTATTGTATTCAGGCTTAACACAGCAACACCAGTATTGGGTGGGGGCAGGGAGTAGGGTATTCACTGTATAACGTGCAGCGCTTTCACAAAATGTAAGAGATGAGATTTATATTGTTTAACAAAAGGTGATATTCTAATGGCTTTAATTTTGGTGGGTGCATTTAGATTAAATTGTAGGCTGCATTCTCAGTGCTTTCCTAATATGTGTGTGTATGTTTTTTTTTCCAAGCTTTCAGAAATACATACGTATTCTTGCTGCCACAGAGAATTTCATTTATAACATTTATATATTATTAGTATGAAAGAAGGTGTATATCATTGTTTATACTTTAAGTATATGGAAGAATAAAAGTTACTAAAACCAATTATTTTTTGTACACTGGGATCTTTAACAAGCACTTAAGCTACCACTAGCTCAAGCAAATGGAATATTGGCTTAACTGAAAAAAATAGGTTATGACTAAGAAACTACCAAGGCTTTGGAGCAAAGTATTTGTATTCTTCTATTGCACTACATGTTTAAGCCTGTTTGCAGACTTATCAAGCCCACTTGCATGAAATATTTCAAAGCCAGCTTTCCCCTGCCATTCCATGCAGAGGGCATTGCTTCTTATACCTCCTTATACGGTACTATTTCCTCTGAGTTGTAATATTTCAGATGTTTGGGCTATCCTGTACTGTTTTACCATACCTTTAAGTTTTTTTTTGTTCTGCTGAGAGCACATAGTTGCCTTATGGTGCAGCTCTTAGCTATAAAAAGACCCTGGTATACATTCTGGTGAAAGTGGGAAAGTTTACTTAAACACATACTATGTAGCAGGCATGATTGCAAACACCCACACTCATCTTTTCTCCTGTACAGACTACCTTCCTGCTACAGCTGTGAAAAATAGTGCAAACTGGCAATATACTACCTACTGTCTGACAACATCATATTGCATCATTTTTTGAAAAAGGATGTACACTTGTATTTTATATGTATATTCTCGTTTAAAGCTGCAGGACTGCATGCATGTCACTGTTGCTCTAAAAATATTATAAATCTAAGCTATGTTTAAGTTGCTCAGATGACTATATCTTGCTGATGTGTGGAAGTCATTATTCATATGGATTGTTTACAAATCTTTGAGAATTTTTACCAAACCCTTCTGTGACTAAATCTACAGTTTTTGAACACAAACTAAGAATGTATATCTCATCCATAATAGGAGTATTGATCGTGTCTTTAATTTATACAACAAATTAAGGACATGTATCTAATATGATATCTATCTACAAGAGTAGGAAATTTGGTTTCACTTGCCCAATTTCCTACTAAAAATGTACACTGTTTACCTGATGCAAACTAAACAATGATTAGGGCCAATTGACACAAATAGTAACCCTGTTTGGCTTGACTCTGCTTATATTTCTTCATCATGAATTCTGGAACCACATCAATGTATTTTAATTTAGTGCTTTCATCTTGACAATGCAAAAGACTTCATCAGAATAAAACATAATTTGAACAGCCACCTTATATAACATTCAAAAACACCTGGTTGGACAACTCCAAACTTTCATTCCACATTTAAAGATATAGTACAGTAAAACCCTACATGAGATTATCTATACAAAAAGTTAAAAATACATAACATATAAACAAATATAAACATTTTTTGCTTTTCTGTATGGTTTTGTATAAAATACCATTCTAAAAATGAAGGAATGTGTTCAACTAGAAAAACATTTTTTTTAAATATATGCTTTATGTTACCACTTAAGAAACTGCAATGGTTTAATACTCAGAACTGGCTTTTAGTTTTAACACACTCTGAATGGAACATTGGTCATTCAGTCCAGGAGGGGTAACTGCATTTAGTTTGAGCTGCCATTGCAGTTCCCTGAACTCCAAAAATTCATTATATGATCCCCCTCTCTGTCCCAAATCTATGTGGTCAATCACCATGGATTTGAAAGTATGCTGTGGAAAAATAATCACATGTTTTGCCAGAGCGTTGTTCCTGTCCATCTTTCTAATACTATAAACATGTTGATAAATCCCAGTACGGTACTGTTTGAGAGTTTTTCCCACATAATATGCAGGACATTGTTGGCAAGATGCTAAATATACCACACCCTGCGATTTACAACTGTATTTCTTTTTAAGTGGACATTAACTATCGAAAATGTATTGACATTGAGTACAGGATCCACACTTGATCATCTTACCTTCTGAATAAGTTGTCCCTTCCCTTTCCACCATGTTTTTTATACACACATACTTCTGGTACACTATTTGTGGTCTCTCCTCCACAACTTTAATATGTTGGGGGTCAACCAAGAAAATTACCCAGTTTTTCTCAACTATATGTCTTATATCATAGAAATCACTGTTAAAAGTTAAAACTAGTGCTCTACTAAATTGGTTCATAGAGTCCTTATTCATAACTTGGGACTGGTTATTCAACCCTATACCCATCAATGGGGTGAAAACTCACCTAAGTCCTTTTTGTACCATTTCATTGAAAATATCACTTAAAAAGTTCCCGGGATACCATCTTTTTATGAACATTTCATTCAAAACCCCACATTGTGTCAGAAACTAATCTGTTTCTGAAACCATCCTTGCCAACCAGATGCATTGTCCTTTTACCAAGGATTTTTCTGATAGATAGGGTGTGACTAGAGTAATACAACAAAGTGTTCAATTATGTGGGCTTCCTGTAAATATTAGAGGAAAAATCACCTCTTATTCTGTTTTTACATAACTTAATGTCCAAATAACTAATTTCCTCTTCCGATACATTCATGGTGAATTTCAAAAATTTAGTAGTCATATGTAAGTATTGAAAAAAATCTTTTACTCTGTCTCTCATACTTGTCCAAAATATAAATTATATTGTCCAAAAAATGTGCAAAATATGTCCATGAATCTGAGAAATTACTGTTTAAAACATAATTTAACTCCTAACAGGCCAATACTATGTTGGCAAAGGAGGGGGCACACACTACCCCCATGGCCACTCAAGTGTTCTGCTTAAGTAGTTGTTTTCAAATGTTATGAAATTATTCTCCAGCACTATCTCCATCAAGGTAGCCAAAGTAGAAATTTTGCCATGTGTAAAGTCAGTGTATTTACTCAAATACTCATAAAAAAACATTCTATACCCAAGTTATGGGGGATCACAGAAAAAAGATTGACCACATCAATAGTGACAAAAATGAGGTTTTCACTATCTGAATTCTGATCAATACACCCCAAAAAATCCCAAGAGTTTTTGATATATGTAGGCTGTTGTAAAAGTACCTGTTTTGTGCATTTGTCTATGTATTGGGCTATATAAAAAGTTTTAGAATCCCTAACATCTACTACTGGACAAAGTGGGGGATCTCTTAGTCCCTTGTGTGTTTTTGGTAGTCTAAATACCATAAGAATTTTTGGGCAAGACACTTTTAGATATTCTAGTTCTGTCATGGTAATTTGGTCATTTAACCTTAAGTCTTCCAGACACACATCCACCTTGTGATAAGCTATATTCATTTCATTAACTGAAGATTCCTCATATATGTCAATAAATAAGATGAAAAACATTTTGCTGACATAGTCATTTTTGTTTATAATCACGACCTCCCCCCTTGTCTGGTTTCATAATATGGATGTTACCATTGTTACATAGTTGTTTGAGTAAATCAGACTCTGCCCTGGTTAAGTTAAAGGAATCTACTTGGTTATTTTTTTGATGTAGTAACTTATGAATTTCACTTAGATTCACTTTATAATCTCGAAATACTGAAATATTGAATTTCAGTATCTCAAGGCTATAAAGCCAAAAACACACATACCCGAAAACCAAAACCGTGAAATTTAAATCCACGAACGTAAACAAAACACTACACCACACATGCAAACACAAATACGCCTACTTCCCGACACTACAACAAAGCAAAGCCACACACACAAATGCAACAAAACAAACACACACACCTACCCTTCCTATAAGCAGGGGGGCAAGCCTCCATGCACCACACACCCTCACTACTTATATATATTAACTCCGTGGCCTCACTAAACACTGAAAGAAAACCCACCACTACACATTCTACACCCCTGTTGCACAAACACACATCACATACATACAAACACCACCAATCTCAACATTGACACACTCACACTCTTACCTACCTATGCTAACCCACACCTAACACTCCTCAACGCACTCAGATACAAACAAACCCTCCCCAAAACCCTTAAAAAACATAATACTTACCTAATGCGCCATCAGTACAGCGGGTTCAATATTTCCAGGTTCGATATTCTGCAGTGTCTCGCAACTGCAGATTCGACAATTTGGTCTTAAAATACTGAAATTCGACATTTCAGTATTTCAAGATTCCAATGGGGGCAGAACACAGTAGCCTACCTCCCTAAGCCTCTGTAGCACACTTAAAAAGTGCTCTACAGTTGCCTGTGTGTAAATTGTATATATTGTAAATATGTTCTATTATGACAACACCTGGAACATATTTTGTATCTATGCTTTTCCATGAAACTGTTACACGTATAAACTGTATTGCAACTCTATATCCTTTATAATTATTAGCCATCCTACAGCATGTTACTTTACAGTCTTTTTCATTAATACTATGTATAACTTATGTGCTTCCTAATGCATGGAGCTTTTCTCCCCAGGACTCTGCTGAAAACAAATATTAGTGGTCCAGCCAGACTATCCTGGTAAACAAATGTTAAATAAAAAAAAAAATATATATATATATATATATATATATATATATATATATATATATATATATATATATAATCTATGTGTATGTATATATATATATATATATATATATATATATATATATATATAGCTCCCCTTCACAAGATCGAATGGATGGAAGCTCGAAATTCATAATCTCGAGACCAGAATCTGAAACTTCCATTCACTCGAAATTGTGAATGGGAGCCTTAGGTTTAAAAAAATAAAAAGTTAACTTACCTTATTGCAGGGGGCCAGGTCCCCCTGTACCCTAGCAGTTTAAATGTGAATGTTCCGTGACTGCACTATAGCGGAGAAATGGAAAATCTTCCGTTTTGAGCTTACACGTATAGCACGGAATAGGAGATTTCCCTTTCCTTCACTATAGTGCGATCTCGGAGTAGATATATTTAAGTAGGAGGGGTGTGGGGGCACAGCCCCCCTGTGAAAACATTTGAAAGGTGTTAATTTTTTTTTTTTGTCCCTTTCATATGTTCGAGTTTCTCTAAATTCGAGATTCTGGTTTCGAGTTTATGACTTTTGAGTTTAGAGAAATTCGATCATATGAAGGGGAACTCCATATATATATATATATATATATATATATATATATATATATATATATATATATATATATATATATATATATATATCAGATGTGGATCTGTCTTTGTAGTATTTGTTTGGTCCTTCAAAGACTGTTCAATGTGAAATTCTTTTATGGCAAAAATCAGATTTGGATCATTCTTTTCAGCATTTGTTTGGTCCAGCAATGATTTTACAGTTTGAATTGTCTTTGTTTTCAGGATATCATGGACTTGTCAGAATATGAGTAAAATTCCATGTGGCTGCAAAGGTTTCAAAGTCTCCCAGCTTATAATGCAGAAAATTATCTGACAGTTTTCTGTTGAACAAACTGTCTTGCAAAAATAGCTTTCATTTTTGAAATGCATGCTGATGAAGTAATGAAAAATGTTCTGCCTAAAAAAATCTGCTATGGTAATTACTGACAATAAGGTTCTTCATTGTTTCACCTAAACAGATAAGTAGTAAGGACATGTCATGGCCTTTCTCTAACAAAAAAATAAAATCATACATTTTCTTGAATATGTCTTTCTCACTAAGAGCAAGCAGAAAGCTTAATGACCTTATCTTCTTTGTGTTTGTTTATGTCTGGCAAGTAACATTGCTTCTTCCTCCTTCTTTGTATTTTTCCAAGCATGAGTGACCTACATGTTTTTGTGCAAATACGGCAGAAAAGTCACTTTTTCACTTGAGGAAGGCTTCTATTCATTTGTCGACCTCTTCTCTGTGATTCCAGCATTTAGCAATTAGTTTTAGGCATTCTTTTCTGCTCTGTAGTCTAAATCTGATAAAAGTTATGCACGTTATGAAGTTGCTGCTTTGACCGCCAATCATCATTGATCACTCAGTGGAAAGTCTGTTCATCTATCTTTTAAAATAAAGAATCATTTTAGAAGCATATGTTTCTGATAAACAACATATTTCTTAAATAGTGTATTTGCTACAGAAGTGTATTTACTTGGAAATTGTGTAACCTTGGTGACATATCTCTGTAAGTGGAAAATCATTCTCATAAAATATAGCAGCACTATTGTGCATTTCTTCCTCAAAATAGCTTCCAGCAGCTTATGATTAGATTTTACATAGCTTTTCTGCTGCACATGTACTGTTAAAGACATTTAAAGGCAAAAAGAACAAGAAAAATGTATTTTTCAAATCAGTGCATAATTCGGTTAATAAATTGTCATTGGCTTTCAAGTGTATGCCATTGGTTTGCCCTTCGTAGAAGAGAAGTGGACCTGGTACATTTTTAGAAGCAGCAACGTGCACATGTGGTCCATCACCAAGGAAGCATTTAGCAAGAATAAAATGTTTATCCCTATTAATTATGACTGATTTGCTGAAAAGCTCCACATTGAACACTGCCCCAAACAAAAATAATACTCATTTTTTCAGTAACTGCTTTAAAGTCGAGTAATCTCATAATGTCCTGAAGAAAACCTCTCTAGTTTGCTGACTTTCTAAAGAATAGTTTATACTCAACCCAAACATTATCAATCATGAGTGACCTAGGAAATGTTATACTCTTTTTTTTTTTTTTTTTTTTTTTTTTTTTTTTTTAATGATTCTTTGTCTTTTTCGGCTTTTTCCCAGTAGGAGTTGTCACAGTGGAACTCCGGTCCTCTAATGATTGGCAGTAGATTTTAATTCTAGTAGGAATTATGTTATCTTTTGCTCTAGTATCTGGTTTCAGTCTTAGGTAATAGAGCTGAGAGCCATTGTAAACTGCTGCAAAGGCCTAGTCTGGCTAATAAAAAAAAAACTATGAATGTCCATTAATAAATAAAACATAACACAAGTCTGCATGGTTTTAAAAAGCAGCTAGATAATTATGAATAAGGTAAAAAAGGGTAGGTTCAAGGCTCCACAGAGCACCCCAGCACTACCGGGCTACAACTCATACCACACATTTCGGCCACAGAACAAAGACCGAAACACAAAAGGAGGGGGTGTATCCATATTCATCAAGGATATCTACACCTCCAGGTTAGTGGTGCAGCATGATACCTCCAAGATCATCCATGTGCAACTAACATCAGGCAAATCTGCAATGCAAATTGTGGCCTGCTACAGATCACCCTCAATGACCCAGGACCACCACTCCGCCTTTCTGGAGACACTGGAAAACATGAAGGTCCTACCGAACACCCTGATATTGGGCAATTTCAATTACCCTACCGTTAACTGGGAAAACTACTCAAGTACAAACTCCCAGGTCCAGCACTTCCTGGAATTTATCAACTCAAATGCCCTGGATCAACTGGTAAACTCCCCTACCAGAGGTGAAAACATATTGGACCTGGTCATCACCAACATAGGCGACAGGTGTTCCTCACCGCAGGTCAACCCGTCACTGATTAGATCAGACCATAAACTAATCACTCTGGATGTCCACACCACACCACCATCTCCAATCAAGGAAACAACAGTGAAAAACTTTTCTATAGCAAACTTCACCTTACTCAAAACAGAGGTGGTAAGTTTCATAGCCCCCACGCTAAAGGATAACAGTGGCCAAGATGCAGGAACCTTTACAAATGCACTCTATGAGGACCTACAAGGATGCATGGATCGTGCCATCCCTAGCAAAACAAAGACTCACTTCCCAAAGAAAAGGAAACCAGTTTGGTGGACCCCTGCCATAAACAGGCTATACAATAGAAGGAGGAAACTAGTTCAGAAAAAAAATCAAATCCCAAGAAGGAAAGACATCCCTGATCAGTATCAGTAAGAAACTAAGGTCCCTCATAAAATCCTCCAAGACTAACTTTGAAAAAAAAAATAGCCAAAGATTCGAAAGTTAACCACAAATCCTTCTTTACTTATGCCAAGAATCTAAGTGGCAACTCGCAGATATGCTCTGAGATAGTACAAAATAGCACAAAATATACTGAACCCACTGATATTGCCAACATCCTGGCAGATAGATTCAGTGCAAACTTCACCCCCCTCTCACCCCCAAAAGGGCCCACAACAATACCGGAAAAGTGTAGTGTCCCAGAAATCACAGATGCACATGTGAAAACAGCCTTTTTAAAAGCCAAAAGCACAACGTCAATGGGGCCAAATGGTGTCCCAGGCTGCGTCTTTCATGAACTACAGAATGAACTAACCCGCCACCTAAACACACTGTTCAACCTCAGCCTCTCCACAGGCTACATGCCCATAGAATGGAGCACAGCAATGGTTATTCTGCTCCACACAGGAGGGGCCACAACTGACCCTGGTAATTATCACCCCATAAGCCTGACTAGCTTGGTCTGCAAGGCTATGAAGCGCATCATCATGGAACTCATTAACAAAGACATTGGGAGCCTCCAAACACTTGACCCAACCCAGTTCGGCTTTGTTAAGGGCAGATCATGCCTACTAAACCTGGTTGACTTCTTCGAGACAGTCAGCAAGCCCATAGATGAGGGGAAGGTAGTTCACACAACCTACCTTGACCTTGCCAAGGCTTTTGACTTTATTCCCCACTTGGGAATTATAGAAAAACTCACCAGCCTGAACATAAACACCTACGTCATGAGATAGGTTGCCAACTGGCTTACAGACAGAACTCTCATGATAAGAATAGCGGGCTCCAGGTCTGACTCTAAACCAGTCACAAGTGGTGTCCCACAATGCTCGGTCCTGGGACCCCTACTGTTTGGCATATACTTCTCAGAAGTGCAGGCAAACACAGGAGGACTATGGCTAACCAAGTTCACCGATGACTGCAAACTGGGAGCCATAATTGACTCTCCAGCTGACACGGACATTCTCCAAAAAGGCCTTACTGAGACAGGCATCTGGTGTCAAAGTCACGGTCTCAAGCTAAATGCCAAAAAATGCATAGTCATTCCATTTGGGAAAAACAAAACACCCATGAATTACCACATAGGTGGCAGCCCCCTTAATACAGAAGAGGTAATAAGAGATATGGGGACCCAGGTAGATAGTAATCTCTCCTTTACAATCATATTGCCAAAGTAGTTAAGAAATCTTTCTATGTAGCGCATCTTATTACTAAAGGGTTCACATCCAGAAATAAAGAGGTTAAAGTGCCCCTCTACTTGTCACTCATCAGACCCACCATAGAGTACAATGCCCCATTTGGGATGTACCTCACAAGACAATTCCAACAGCTGGAAAGGCCACAAAAGTACCTCACCAAGAGGATTACTGGTCTCAAACATATGTCCTATGCAGCCTGACTGGAAAAACTCCAGCTGTACTCAGTGGCATATCGCTTACTCAGAGGTGATGTCTGCCTGACTTACAAAGCCATGTCCAACTCAGAATTGATGGACATGCTCCACCAAAAGAAATCCAAGTCACTGCAAGCCACTCGCTCTAGTGAGCTAAACCTCACCACAACAATAAATAAAACATGCTGGAGGGATAGATTCCCCTCACAGAGACTCCCCATGCTTTGGAACAAAATTCCTAACTACATTAGGCAGAGCTCCTCACTAACACTCTTCAAGAAAAACCTTGACGAGTGGATGGGTAACAGAAAATACACCCCTGGGATCACTTCATTGGCTTGCTTGACAGAGGATCAGTTAATAAATCAATGGGGCGGCGAAAGCTGACACACTCTGGCTAGGCTCTTAAATGCCCTCGGGCAGATAGCCTAGTACCTACCTATGAACCTATGAACAGTTTCAAGCTTCTCTTGAACTTACACATTATGGTTGTCTTTTCACAAGGAAACAATGGTCCTATGCACAATGTAAGTCTTATAACAAAGTAGCTTAACTTCTGTGCATCTTTATCTCATATGCTCTTTAAATACCTTTTCATATTGTGTCACCTTCCTTCTTAGTCCAGCTGTGCTGACTGTCAGTTTTTCTCTATTTCACTGCATTTTTGTTATCCTTATTTTCAACCTGTCACCATCGCTCCTTTAGCATTATTCAGTAATACATCGCTTCCCACTATTATTTCACCAGAATAACTACACCAGTTCAACATCTGTCTCATTTATATCCCCTTACATACCTCCCTTTCAAGGCATCTCATATCCTTTCTACATACCTGCAACTCCTTTTCCTCATTACTTGTAAATATGGTACGTGATAATCAGGCCTACCTTTCGTTACTACCTGTATACCATTATTCTTTTAGTTACATAGCTCTGCTTAGCACTAATCTTAATATTTCGCTGAAATTCCATTAAGATATTTAAATTCTTGTTGCTCTAATTACTATGACTGCATACTTTTACTCTTGTTATATATGTCTGTTATGCATAGAGACTTCCTGCTTATGGCTCTTGTGAAAATGGGCACAACCCTGTCAGACAATGCTAGTCATCAAAAAGCAAATATATAAACTTCAAGCATATTTTTTCTACAGTACAAACTGCAGGCCTCTTCACAGTTATCTTCCATTTTTTGAGTCCCTGCTGTTGGAAACATCTGTGTTGTCTGTCTTCACACTATATATATAACATTGTCAAAGTACTGATGGAGATGTGCCTCCTCAGCTCACACACACACACACACACACACACACACTGGAGACATAGTTTCTCCTTGTCAAGTACTTTATGAATTTTAAAATAACATTAAAATAATACAGAAAAAAATATCTGGATCGCCCATCCACACAACTTTTCTTCTGACAGGCTTTCCTTTGCCGGAGGGAATCCCTAAATTTAATTATAAGGCCTTAATATAAGTAGAAGCTAAAACATTTCATTGGTAATGGATGCACTCCATGATAATGGCTGCACTTGATAAATATCTCATTGAATTATCAACTGGGCACATGAATGCAACATCATACTTTTGCCTTGTAAACACTTCATCTTGTTGCACTGAGTGGCATAACTGTTCATTTCACTAATGTCATGAAAATATTAATGTTAATCTTTGTTATTATTCTGGCACTGCTCCTGTTTTGCCCCATCCCCTTCCAGTTTTCTTTTTTTCTCTACTCTTTCTTGGTATCATTTTCCTCTAGTGACCTAACAATAGTAAGTTATCAAAGAAGGATTAAAATGGACTAGTGAAGTACAAAAGCATTTCTGTACAAAGGGCTTAGTTTAGAACTACCTTGCTTTTTTAAGACCAAGATATGACTAAAACATAGACATGTTCATATCATAGATATTTATGTTTATCAACCTTTCAAGATTGAAAGGTGGTTACACCGAGGCGCTGGAGAATAAAGAGTTTGCTTTTGGATTTGACTTTGGTTCCTGTTTTTTGATTCCTGACTTCTGAAGATGTTGCTGTTTTGGTATTGTTTTGGATCAGAGTTGTTTCTATCTGAAGGTGTGTGGAGTGGAGTTTGTGTAATGTTCATATCATAGTGCATCAGAACCCATGCTCCCATTTCTGACACACAGTGGCTTACAGTTAAATAGTCTCTAACTAAATACTATTTCAACAGTCTTTTTCTGATTACATGTTCATTTTTGTCTTGTCCCTTGTTCCAGCTTCCCAACAAATTTGCGCACCTCATTCATCACCCAGAAATGTCCAGTGGAATACTATGGCATCATAAGTTACAGATACATCCAGCATCATAACAGTAATTTTTCTTGCCTTTTCCTGCCAGTCTGAGTACTTGCACAATTAAATACAAAGCTTGCCATGCATACATTCCTGCTTCTTTAAAATGTTGACTAGATCTATTTTTCCCCTCAAGATTTATTTAACTGAAGTTCATCAATATAAGCATACAGTTACCAGAGGCTAAACTTTCCCACTCAATAAGCAAACAGATTTTAAGTGATATTTTTCTTCTTCTTCAGGCTGCATAAAAATCACTACTGTAAGAAATCTGAATTTTATTTTTTCTCATGCTAATCTCATCTGGGTCTTCCTTAGAGCATGTGAAAATGACCGTGAATAACAGCCCACAGGCCCGTCTGAAAACACCCTCTGCTTTCATGTAGGACATCTTACAGCTTTCAATACACATTTCTCTCTACCATGTTAACATCTGTTTTCCTTGCAGATTTTTTCACCAGATTTATTTTTGCCATTAAACCACGCACTTCACAAGGCGCACGTGAAGATTACATCTAAGTAAATGCGATAAAGTATAAGCAACAGACTGAGGAAAATTCTGTTTTATTTCTTCAGTTTCATTTTCTGACACATCTGATTTCTGCCTATACAGTATGTAAATTATTTTTATTTTATAAATTGTCTATCCATGTCCTGCATATTTATATTTAAGTGATTCCTAAACTTAGCCACTACATTATGTGACCATTTATGCTACGTTCATTATAATTTTCCTTTATGTGCATTTTCCACCATTTTTCCATGATGAAATAGTTCTCCTTGTCTTGTGTGGTGCTAATTGCATGTGGCCATTTTATAATAAATTATTTTTTCTTCTGCATGCTTCCTTTAATTATGCCTAGCTCTTAAGTTTGCTTTTGTTATGTATGATATCAGATCCCAAAAGAAGAATTACAGATTCAGAAAAAAGTTTCAGATTCTGAAATCCCTACCTACCTTTAGCCCCTGTATCTAACTTTTTAGTCTTCAAGGGTCACTGCAGTACTGGTTCTCAGATTTGATCTGGCCTCTCACAGTCACATCAGAGTTAATCAGATATTTCTAGAACAGGATTTTCATTTACTTTGTTAAATGTTTTTTCTTCATTATCAGTGCCTAAACATTTTAGTTACTTGCCAGACAAGCTTGCTTACATACAAATTATCTTTTTTCAAGCTGAAGAAAGGAATGTGCTTTATGTTTCCTAATCATGTGTCCCTAATTGAGCAGGTCACATGGCAGCCTGTGATCATTGCTATAGTTCTTTTTTTTTCCTTTCATTTCACTTGTGCCAAGGTCATGGAGAGGGTATTCCCTTCATTGTATAAAGGTTTAGGTTTAGTGCAATGCTCTAATCATTGTGTGTGACCTGCTACACCCACAACTGATATTCTGACATTAATTTTGTAGCGGTCTGAGCACCCCCACTTATCTCTGAAAAAATGTAACTTGCCTATCCTTACCTATGACTCAGCACTGCTCGGCCGTACTAGACTGACATTGATGTCTCATGCTTGCAATAAAACTAGCCATTTAGAAGCCCTTGACTACAACACTGCTCGTTAGTCTGCGCTTGGTAGATCTTCGATTCTTTTTCAAATTTTTGTGCATTTTGTAAGTTACACATTTAAGAATCTGTTATGGGTCATTGACTTCTTTGATTAGTAACTCCCTTCCTTGGCATGACCATTACTATGCATTTCACTCTGATAATATTCCCACCTCAGGATAACTCAAAATATATTTAAAAAGACCATTACAGAGTTGCTATTGCTTTTCTTCTTTTAACTGTTAACTGCCTTAACAAACATTTTTAGATCAGATGTTAGCACTAGCATATATACGTGTGTGTGTGTGTGTGTGTGTGTGTGTGTGTGTGTGTGTGTGTGTGTGTGTGTGTGTGTGTGTGTGTGTGTGCATACGTGAAAACTTTTATACACAGAAAGTAAGGCCAGAAAATGATTAACAGATTGTACTGTAGCATTACAAAGCATGACAAGACCAGCATAAACACTTAATCCTTAGAATCTGATTACTTGGTGTTACAAAAGTGCTGTGTCTTTATAAAGACAAAATGAAGCATCTAAAATTTAATGACATAGCACATTAATGCTTTTCAGTCTCTGAGGTGTTTATTACTGTCTGAATGTGAAGCAGGGCAAGAGTAATAGATGTGGAAATGAAATGTTCTCTTCTCATTAACTACACTTCAGTGCCAGTTCACTTATGCACACTGACACATGCACACACACATGCACACACACGCACACACACGCACACACATGCACATGCGCGCACACACACGCGCACACACACACACACACACACACACACACACACACACACACACACACACACAGAGTTGCACAAATGTGTGCATATGTAAATACACACCATACGTTGCAGCTTCTACTCTGTGGAGTAAGATGTAACAAATGAGGAGTAACCAATGAACATGAAGGTGTTTGCATAAATTACATTATTATTTATCCTTAGCCTGAAGTGTCAAATTCAGACAGGGTGCACCACCTGTCCTTCCTTCTATCTCTATGCATTGTTCTGTGCAACTTGTTTGAAGACTGATGACTACATACTTTCAGAGATAAGTGCCATGCCAAAACCAAGTGACATATCAAGCTGTCTGTAAGAGCAGTGGTGCTTTGATGGAAACCTAAACTTGTTCATTAGCAGATGCCTTTGACTCTTCACCCATGACCCATAACTCAGCTTTCTGAGTTAAATGTTAACTACTGCCTGCTCAAGTGAAAATACCTCCTTCCTGAAACAGTGTCTAAAAGACTTACAGGCTTACAAGTGCTCAAAGGGCAGTATACACAACAAGAAGATATTGGTCTGGAAATGGTTAAGATCTCACAACCACCAATTTTTAACCTGGTGTTCCTTTCAAAACAAATAATCAGCTGTTTTCTGTCAGCTATAAAAGCAAACTGAGTAGCTGCATTTCAATTTTTTTTATCTTATCTTGCTAGTTTCCAGACACTGGTACACAGCTGTATTGTGTGTTGACACAACAGTCAGATACCCACTCCTGAAATTGATTGATGACCCAGTTTGCCTGTTGCTGGAAGGTGGAATTAATACAGTGTACCAGACATCTCTAATGACTGATGTTCATCTTACTGTCCACACAAGAGCTTCAAAAGGTTTCTGCTAAGCATGTTTTGAAAGTTAGCATATGTTTCAAGTGCTGTCAAACCTGTGGAAAAAAAGGCATGATATTGTTGGGCAACTGACCTCACAACATACTCCATAGGCATTATTCTACTTTATTTCTTGAAACCTCTGTATGAGAACTAGCCAAATGGACCCATATTGGCCACTGTCTGAAACAAAGTAGTAAATCAGCAAGTCTGAAATAACCTGACATTGTTAACTCAATAATCACATTCCATCTGATCGTGGTAATATAACTGAAGAAGGATTCTGAAGATAAACAAGTAATCGTATTTTAAGCTTCTTTGGATACTACTGTCACAGGTGATGAGACACGATCCCCAAACAGGTCACAAATGTGTGAGTCACATGCAAAGATGCAAAGGTGAAAATGCTTGTTAATTTAGTGGAAAATGGAATATCACATTATGTAACCAGCAATATAAAAGACAAAAAGGGGATCTCTGATCAATGACTTAGTAACTCTTGGACATACTCAGGATAGCAAAGGTCTAGAGGATGTCGACCAAACAAGGCTGACTTCTGAGCAGGCAAATAACTTTCTGCTGCCAGCTATCCATAAAAAGATAGTTGGATGTGCAAGGACAGCTAAACATACACATACATGTCTATAAATACAGACGAAAGCACTCAGAGAGTAAAATAAATAGAGTGATCCATAAACATATATTTACCTAGTGTAAAGTGTAAGAGTGGACCTGAAGAGGTGCCGAACACATCTTCCAGATCCTTTCTCTAATGTTGGCAGGAGGTGTGATGCTTCTTTGAATCCTGAAACCAAGGTACATTTGCTTGAAATGTGAGGTCATCATTTTATTCTATCAAAAAGCTTAGGCGCTGACTACTGGAAGTTACAGTGCAAACTTCCAGAGCCCCACTGTAGGGAATGGGAAAACTGATATTGATGCATTCCATGTCGTTACATATTAGGTGTATTGGGCTGAGTGGTTTATAGTTACTGTCAGCTGAGGCAAGACTACCCTTTGCATTAGGTGTATTGGGCTGAGTGGCTTAAAATTACTGGAATCTGAGGTAAGATGGCCCTTTGCATTAGGTGTATTAGGCTGAGTGGCTTAGAGTTACTGAAATCTGAGGTAAGACCACCCTTTGCATTGGCATCATAGTTACTATTTTTTAAAGCTTCAGGAACACAGTCTGTGGACAGCCTCAGACAGAGCATGTTTGACAACATTTTTTTGCAACCAAGTACATTGTTGGGCTCATGGATGTTGTAATTTTGGTTCTGGACATGGCAGTTAAGTTATGATCTATGTTAATCACAGGATGGTCTTATGGATGTTATATTTTTGGCCCTGGACATGGCAGTTAAAATTTGATCAATGTTAATTACAGGATGGAACCAGGATTTATGGAACTCTGGAACTTCAGCAACTGTAGCTAAGGTGACGTTTTCACTAAATTTATCTGATAGTCTCTTAGCAATATCCTTAGGATTAGAGTAGGCAATGTCATTATGAATAAATGTGCCTTACTTACTGACTCACAATATGGCTTCAGAAATGGCCATATTGTGAGTCAGTAAGTAAGCCACATTTGTATTCATCCATGGAAAGGGGATTTGACTAGAGCTTTACTTATAAGTCTATTCATAGCCTTTAGGAGAGTAAATCATGACATATTAGTAAAGACGCTAGCAATAAATACATATGGTACTAACACAGTGTGCAACTATGTGACAAACAGAAAATTCAGCTGTGAGGCTGCCAGCCCAGCTAGCTAGAATTTTGTAAAGAATTCTATGTTATTTGTGAATAGTAATATGGTTTGTATGCTTGCCTTACAAATGTAAGAAAACTGTATGTTATGTGCTGAGCTTCAGGAATGTAACCACAGTGTACTCTACTGGAAAAGAACATAGTTAACTTGCAGACTCTAAGAAAATAAATGAATTGAGGATGATGGTGTTTATCTCAGCTAGGAGACAGAATGTCTGCAGCTAGAAATTCTTTCTATTGTCTGGAAACAGAAATAATTACAGGTTTCAAAGGTAAAATTGTTTAAATGTTTTATAACTTCCAGTCCAGGCTAACATCTAAGAGATAGGTATATCTGACACAGAGGTGCTAAATTTTAAGTTTCTGTTAGCCTGGGAACTGAAGGCAGAGGTGCCAAATAATGATGTCATCCAGCTACCCAGCAGTAATGTGTTTTATTAATTTATGAACTATCTCTCAGAGAAAGTCTGTGCATTTTGTATCTTGTCTTTGGACCTAGAAACATCCTCTCATCAGCACGTCTCACCTATATTTGCTTGCTAGATTAGTCTAGATGTTTTCTATATTTATGTGGGACTCTCCTGCTATGCTGTTTTAAAATATTTCCTGTGATTCTGAACTCTGCTGGCACTGTGTGGAGTTAGTGAAGTATTGTCTTACGCTTTTATTGTTTATTATTAAATATATTTAAACATTTTAATTGTGGCTGGTTTGTTTAGAGATATTTAAACTATTAGACTACTTGCATATGTATTTGGTGACACTGTATAGGCCACTCCTAAATAGCCTCACTGTTCGTGACACTTACCATTTGGATAATAGTAACATTACACAGTAGAATTGGTCACCCTTTGGGAAGGGCCTTATAGTAGCTGATTCGTAAGGATGGTTGGTGGAACTGATTACCACCTTACAGTCTGGGCAGAAGGGGGCATAGCTAGTAAACATGTGCTAGCCTTCCCCAGGAGTGTCTGTGTCTTTGTATATAAATCAAATCTCAAAGTGTGCGTATGTGTGTCAGGTACTTGGGCAGGGGCACAAAGCACTGGTTGGGCAGAGAGGGTGCTGGAGGTTTTGGCTTGACCACTGAGCTGAGATCTTAACCATATAGCTGTGCCAGTGGGGTGTCTTAATTGGGATCTGGAGAGAGAGAGTGACAAACCAGCTCCAGACTAACTGTGATCTCTGTGTGCTCTTAAGGGAAATTGTACTTTACTGTGTATGTACTTGTTATCCTCCAAATGTGCACATCCCTCACTGGAGTTAGTGGCGAGGATTGAGGCTCCTTGATTACTGGGCCAGTGCAGGGGTGGCACATTAACATGCAAACCAGCAGTATCACTACAAAAATAGGCATTGTTTCATCAAGCATCTGCAGACTCCATTACTGAACCATTTCTGTTCTCATTATTCATCAATGACATTAACAAAACTATGCCTGCATCAAATATCACTCTCTCTGCAGCTGACACAATCCTGCCTAAATATAGCCAGTCCTGCAGCAGATTATAAAACATCAAGCAGATGTCAATATAATATGCAATTGGCTTCATTAAACATACTAATCCTTAGTGTCTCCAAGGTGAGTGGAGTACTAGGACTGTGTGTTACAGTGAGTGTAAACAGTTATTTATTTATTTACTTATCAATTTCTTTATTTATTCATTTACTTATACTTATTTATTTTGTTTAGTGGGAAAATCAGACTGGGTAAAAAAAATCGTCTGAGAGCTGAGGAGAAAAGCTCTACACTGATAACAGAATTGAACATTAGATATTCACATATTTTCAAGACTACATGATTATTTCTATCCTTGTTCAGAAATTACATAATATTGTTTCTAGAGTTTGTCAGAATAAACAGCAACATAGTTTAGTACATTTTTGAACAACTGTTGTACATTAGTAAGTAAAAACTTAATTATCAAGGTGCTGCTTACTGTGCATGAACTGAAATCTTCTTAAGACACTAATGTCTTGCTGGCTGGATTCTGCTGAAATCAAAGTCTAGTTATAATTGCATTCACAGTCTGTTGACCACAGAAACTTGCAGAATATACATGGATGCAGCACCAAACTCTGTCACTTTAAGAGCAGTAACCAATAAATAACTTTTTATAACAAACCGCATGGACTGCTGTTGCAGCTTTAGTTACACTGTATCACTTTTTACTTCTCATTCAGCATAAATGATGTGAGAGGTGTAACATACAGAAATACCTCATAACAAAAGTGTTCCTACACAAATACCTCTAATAATGCTATCTGCTATAGTCTATAGTGTTTTACATCCTGTTTTTTTTCCTTGGTATTCTATTTTGGTCTTTGAATGAAAGCATCTGTTTGCTGGTGTTTGCAGAAAAATATATTTTCATCCTGTAGAGAAACAATACTGATATTGTTTTTTAAGGAAACATCTTTGTGGGAAACACATACAACTGCTGACTTGATAAAGGCATGTCCATTCAAACTTCTTTGCTTAACAGTGGCATATGATAGACACATGAACAGATTGTTTTCCTGTTGTCCATTCTTTCAGGAAGCAGGTTAGCTTTCTTACTGACAATGTGAAATGCATGCATCCTGTTTTTTACATTTTTGCTAAGTCTGTAAGAGGTCAGCTTTCTTGCTGACAGTGTAAAATTCATACATTCTTGCTGATCTTGTAGAAAAACATGTCCATTAAGCAAATTCCTTATTTTTTAAGCCACAATAATTTAGTATGGATGCTAATCACATATTGCTAAACTCTATTTCTACATTTAAGAAAGCTTTATTTTATACCTTATTTAATTTGCATATTTGTAGCAGAATTAATGTCAATCATTTATTGACTGTTAAATACACTCTAACAGTAAGTAATAAAACTTTGTTTATTAAAATGCATGAAAGAAGTGGTTTTAATTTGTATAGAGAAAGAATAGAGTGAGCTGTAGGATGAGTCATGAATGAATGGTCTAAGAAGAAAAGAGTCAAAACAGAGGGAAGGTAGCAGAGAGTAGGACTCTAGAAGAATACAACCATAACTGACATACAATGGTGGGTAAGGATTAAGCAAACTAAGTGAGGCCATAATTGCAGGGAGGGTAGAAAGAGATTAGGCTGAAAGGTCAGCCCAGTGACATAGGTGACTGTCATAGAGGTTTGCTTTCAGCACTTTTTTTAATTGGGAAATATTGTTGCTTTGGAGTAGAGTCATGGAGAGAGAGTTTCAGATATTAGTAACATAAGTAGCATATAGTCCATCCCCATTATAGTTTTGAGAGAAAAAATAACATATGCAAGGTGTTTGTCATTGAATGTTAGCATGTGTATAGTAGAGTACAATTGGAGGAGAGTGGCGATAGATGACCATGTGTCGCTATGATGGAGGACCAAGTGAATTTTTTAGTTGGATTCATTTTAAAGTATTGGGAAGTTCAGGCCAGGTGAAGTTTTTTGATGGTAGTACAACGGTGTGTTCTGTATGGTAAATTAGTAGTAAATGTAATTATTTTGTTGTAGATATTGTCTAATTTTGTGTGATGGCTGGACTGTAGGTAAGTGTGGGAAGTAAGGGAACAGTAACAGTCAATTTACAAACATGGTTAGAAGCACAATCACAAAAAGTAACTAATCAGGATACACCACGAGACACCTTCTTCAACGAAAATCCTTTATTCCAATAAATAGAACAAGTAGAGATAAGCGCTTTCGCGTGCTGCTGGCACACTTCTTCAGATCAATATAACTAGGTTTATCTCAGTTCATTATATACCAAACAGTGTTTCTAATCACATCATTAAACAATTAAACAATTAAACCATTCACTAATTTAATAATTAAATACTAAATCAATTGACTATACATCATTGATTGCTATGGTGGTTATCTGAAGAACATATCTCATTCCTTCTCTCTTCATATTTTGATGAGTTGCAACATTTACGTTTCTAAAAAGCCTTTCACATTTCTTATATTAAGACAAACTGTCACCATATATAAATAATCAGAATGCATCTCATTTAAATGCTTATTAGTTCATCAGCATGAGTTTTTGATGTATTTAAAAACAATTCAAATAAATTCAAATAAATTTAAATAAATTAAATAACCACATGACATAAAATACAATATAATGAAATTAAATAAAATGGAGTGAAATTGGGATGGACCTGAACATAAGCTCAGAAGCATAGTCAGATTTATCCTGGTTCATTGCTCCTAGTAACTGTTCTTGTGTGCTAACAACGTTCCATCAATAAAACATTATGTTCTATGATATCAACGCCATGATGATTATGTTAATGGTAAGCAATCTCAAGGTTATTGTGTATGTTCAAGTGAATATATATATATATAAAATGACCTAAGAAACGTGTATATCACATTCTATAATATTATATAATATTAACTATCAATTCATATTTCTATCACTACTGTCTTGGACAGTATACAAATGACACACTATTGAAAATACAACATATAATCAAGGGTAATTCAAAAAATAATTTGCGTTGAATTTATATTGATTTTCTATCTCATGCGTAAACTGATATAATGTGTGTCTTATGTCTAATAATAATGTTGTCCTTTCTTCATTGTGCAGTAGCAATACCATTCCTCATACATCTATTAAAACAAATATTATTAACTAAATATAAAAACCTGAAATATATAGAAATTTTTTTAACGTATCTAACGTTCAGCGCTGATTAACTGGAACGTACTATATCAACTGTTCATTTATCTAGCTTCAACTTTTCGTATAAGTACTCTAATATCAGTTGTTTAAAACCATAGCCTAAAATAATATATATACATTGATTCAAATATTTAAAGTGCTGAGTGCATTCTTCCTGTCTTGGTGATATGCCATGTTGCAGCCGAATACAAAGAAGTAAATGTCTCTGAATGAAAAACCGGTCTGTCTGAATCCATTTAACCTCGCTTCACATTTGTGTAAAGTGCAGTGTGCTGTATGATAGTAGTTGCTGGGTATCAAATAAGATAACAAATCTCAAAGTAAATATATATGTTACAATAGTCATTACCTTGAGAAGTTCTATTGTGTATTTCAAGGCTTCCAAGCATAGTATTTGTACCAGTTGGTGCCATTAAAGACTGATCATTAGTACTACTTGCTTTTACCTATTCTTATATAATTTTGATGTAAAGTGCTGTTCATCTAACATTCAAGAAGAAGCCCCTGTCTGTATATCCATGCATATATGTCTCTGTATATGCTTGTTATAAATACAGGAGCTATGCATCCACATAGATTTTTTGTACATTCATAAGAGTGCTACTCTATTCCTTTTCAGAATGCTTTAATAGTTAGAATAGGTCTATATGTTTCTCTACTATAAAACTTTCTGTTAAATTGTCAAGAATCACTTGAGTGACAGGATACTGGGAATATACTCAAAAATATGGTGTATTTAATGTGTGTATATATAAAACATGATGTTGTAATAAACATATCAAGGAACTTGCCTCAATTTTATTCTAAAAACGGTTTCACTGAGACATAATTATTTATGCCCGGCTCCCTATGTGCTCCGGATCTGAAAATCCATTAAAGTATTGGGAAGTTCAGGCCAGGTGAAGTTTTTTGATGGTAGTACAACGGTGTGTTCTGTATGGTAAATTAGTAGTAAATGTAATTATTTTGTTGTAGATATTGTCTAATTTTGTGTGATGGCTGGACTGTAGGTAAGTGTGGGAAGTAAGGGAACAGTAACAGTCAATTTACAAACATGGTTAGAAGGGAAATGATTTGTTCTGTGGACTTATCCTAGTTTCTGTGGGTTTTTGACCACTTGGTGAATGTGTATGTCCAATGTTATTATCAACAGTAACTCCAAGTAATTTTATATGGGGCCCAAATTCAATGATGGTGACACTGGAAGGTGTTAGTGGAGATGGACACTGATAGCATGACATTTGTCTTGTTAGTGTTGTTAGGGGTGAGGATTAGACTGGAGTGGATTATCCATATTTCAACATCAATGAATCCTTGCTGGGTAATTTGTGAAGTTCAGGTGGTGGGGGCTGGCCATATAATAGTAAGGCGATAGTATGGAAATTGGCATAAAATTTGTGATTTATCCAAAGTGCCACTTTTATGGACAGGCAATATAAAGGAGCATTTCTGAGTGTCTGGGAAGTGGGATTCCTGGATGGAAATGTTGATTAACATTGAGATGAGGTAGGTTATTGCTTCTGTTGATAACTTTTTGCTGTTAATATGGGAGGTTTTCTCAAGTAAAAGTTTTGTTTTTCAGGTTGCCAAAATACTCTCTGATGACAATGGTAGGGGCTAATTCAAAGCCAGACTTGAGGATGTGAGAAATGGTAGCTCAGATAGCCCAGAAAAGTTTAGATCTGGAATGGGATTCTTGTTTAGGGGTAGTGTTTTTTTATTTATTTATTTTTTTGTCAGATTGCACTTGGGCTTTTGTAAGATTATAGTGGTGGCAATAATGTTGATAGCAGGTTGAGGTTATGATAGTTAATCAGTTATGTCAGGCTTTTTCTCTTTGTGTCATTAGTTGCTTTGTTGCTCATATAAGCCAATGTGATGTTGGAGTTGCTTTGACTCTTTTTCCTTCTGATGGGGGCATAGTGGTTAAGTATACACAGGAAGGTGTTGTTGCAATATTGTACAGCATCATGTAAGGGGAGGAGTTTCAAGTTGCTCTAGTTGTGGAACATAAGGAACTGAATGAAGTGGCATTTGTTGAAGTTAGATTGAGTAATGAGTGGTAGGTTTACAGAGTTTAGAGACAGCTGGTGTGGCATAGCTGGATAATGATCACTTAGGAAATCAGGTGGTACACTTGATTCAGTTATATTATCTGGGTTTGAAGTGTGTCCAATGAAACAAGTGCTTATTGTTTTACTATATTAGGTTGGGCTATAACTTAGTTGCGTAAAGTTTGACAGACTGATGGATAACTCTGGAAGATGGTTGGAGGCAGTTGTCCAGTATATATTTACATCTCCTAGTATGCATGTTTCATGCTGAATGTTTTTGGTTGTCCATGAGAAAAAGTCCTCACATATGGTAATATCGGATGTATTGCTTGGTGGAATATATATCTATATGCATACACACACACACACACACACACACACACACACACACACACACACACACACTCACATACACACATGTATATATTTGTGTGTGTATGTGTGTGTGTTATATATATATATATATATATATATATATATATATATATATATATATAAATGTATAAACTACTGTAACCACTTTGGTTTTGTTAATATGTAAAGTAGATACCAGGATTTCTACACTGACAAAGGAAGGAGTAGTTTTGGGGGAAAAGGTGACTTGCAGATGGTTGCAAAAAAGAAAAGCTATACTGCCACCTTCTTTTAATAAACAGTTGAGTCTAAGTATACTATAGCCAGGGAGGAACATTTCACTTGATGAATTGAAGTGGGTGGCTTCAGCCACACCTTCTGTTAGCATCAATATGTATGAGGAGGGTGTTTGAATCCAACAGTGCAATGATGTGGTTTTATTCAATGGACTTTGGATTTTTAGACTAAAGAGTGTTAATGTGTTAGGTTTTCAGATATTGGAGTGATGCAATATTGCTGGCCTGCACTGGGGTGAATGTCTTTACTGAGGAAAAGATGTGTGTGTGTGTGTGTGTGTGTGTGTGTGTGTGTGTGTGTGTGTGTGTGTGTGTGTGTGTGTGTGTATGAAGCAAAACTACTAGCCTACAAATTCAGCTCAAACTTTACCCTCTCTCACCCTTAACCTTCCTTCAAGAAATACAATCAAATATAAGTTCCCCTGCTATCAGTAGGAAACAGGTTCTTAATACTCTTTCTAAGACCAAGAACACTGCACTAATGGACCCAGACAATAAACCAGGATGCCTTCTAAATAGCATGAAATATGACCCATCAGGCCATCTGGAATTGTTGTTTATCTGTAGTCTCCAAACTGACTTCATGCCTCACTAACGGAGAAAAGCAAGTCATCCTTCTACACAAAGGTGGGCCATCTACAGACTCTAGCAACTACAGACCCATAAGTCTCACCAGTCTCACATGAAAAGAATTATCATGAAAATGATCAATAATGACATAGAGAATCTCCACACACTGGATCTAAACCAATTTGGTTTCAAAAAGAGCCTGTCATGCCTACTCAACCTGGTGCACTTCTTTGGTCACTAAAGCAATGGATGAGGACAAAATGGTTCACACTGCCTGCCTTGACCAAACCAAGGCATTTGACACAATACCCATAGCTGTGGACAGGATGTCACTTCTTTGCCAGTGCCACTACATATTGTGCCTGTCTCTGTCTACTTCTGTAGTTTGTTCTTCTAATGACTCCTTACCTGACAGCTCAACCACTGCAGCCACAGATCTTTCAGGAAGTAGTACTGTGTTCTCTCATTGTATCTGCTTTCATATCACCATAACTTGTAACAGTGCATATCATACATATCTTACTGTAGGTTTCTGTGCCCACTGCAGTGTGCCACCAGGTACATCCAAGCAGCAGCATTCATAAGTCCAAACACATACTTGATGATGTCCTGTGTCTCCAGCAGTGTAATACTATAATCCTTCCCTATCTTAGTTGAGAGGGCTACAGATGGGGGTTGTCAGCCATAGTTCCAAACCATATCCTTCATCAGCTATGAGACACAACAGTAGACAACATTATGTGTGATTTCTGTTTACATCCATTGGAACAGCATATTCATGACCCTGTGGCTAGCAATGTGTGCTCCTACCAATTAGGAGACCCTATGGAAAGTCACCCCACATAAAATACTGATAGACATTGCAGATGTGCTAGAAGCAGGACTCATAGAATCTGCTTGTAGATCAATATGTGTGCACAGCTTTAAGAAGCTTTCTTGGGGTTTGCACAAGTGTATAAATACTGAGCACTTGTAAGCCTGACTGCCATTTTGTAGTAAGCTGTTGATATGTAAGCATGTATGTCTGTATAGACTGTCTGTTAATCAGTTTGTTTATGTTTTACAATGCCGCTAGCCATCCTGACGTGTTTCTATGTAATAAAGCATATAAATTAACTAACCTGCCTGTTCATCATCTATACTAGAGAGGGAAGAGCAACATGGTGCCAGAATGGGATCCAGATTCCTCAGCTTCAAGACCAAGAGGCACTCAGTTAATATTGGAGCAATATATAGGAGTGAGTTATGCCTACTGCACATATAACTCGCAAAACAGGTCAGAAATGAATTTCAGGTATTAACACTTGCTCAAAGTATTTCTTATTTGCATAACATGAAACGAGGCATTCAGAATGCTCTAAACGAATTTCTAAGTAACAGAAATATCTGATATTACAATATATTAATAGAAATAGTCAAAATAACTACTGAAAATGTTTGAAATAAAGTCTGACTCGAATAAAATGAATAAAATAAGGGAAATGACAGTACCTTTTTGCTAAGCACTACTTTATCACATTAATTAAAGCTATTCTATTCAAGTTGTCTGAAGAGTATGAAGTGTTCACATGTTTGTGCAGTATTACAGTACAGTTATTCCACAAAATACAGCCATTTCAAAGCATATTTCTAAAGTACAGTATTTCAAAGAGTTTATTGTGCCATTGAGTGTTATTACAGGCACACATAGCAGCTTGTCCATATATAATTATGAGGGCCATATTTTTTAGTGTGTTTGGGCATAATTTGTTGGTATGGCAGGAGGACTTTGAAAACCTGGTCCACTTGTGTTAGACAATAATATTGCAGAGAACTGGAGAGTATTTGAGCAAAAGTACGATATTTTTATACAGGCTGCATTTTCTGATAAAGATGACCGTACAAAGGCATTCATTCTGCTTACTTCAGCTGGTTCAGAAGGCATAGAAATGGAGCGTTAATTTGTGTATGCACCTGCTGTCTTTGCAGGAGAGGGAGAAAACCATCAAATAGTTGTACTGGCTGAGTCAAGGAAGGACTCAAAGTGCTTAAAATGTAAATTTAGAGAAATGTGTAACCCCCAAATGAATGTTACAATGGAAAGGCACTTATTTTATACAAGAAATCAAAAACCTAGTGAAACTTTTGCAGCACATATAACTGATTTGAGAAACAAAGCTAAAACATGTAGATTTGGTGATTTAAGGGATGAGTTGATAAAAGACAGACTTGTGTGTTGTGTTAAAGATAATGCTGTGAGAAAGATTTTGCTTTGTGACAGTGACGGGTGGCACTATACCAGGATAATCCTATGGCTAGGCTTGTAATGGCCCCAGGGCCACTAGCCTAATACACACCTATATGAACCTATGAATAAGGCCATTGAGATTTATCAGATATATGAGCTTACAGAACATGACTCAGATATGCTTACAAATGAGACATACATGCTTCCAGTAACTTCTAAAGCTCATGTTGATAGTATGCAGCACATGGTTAAAAGAAACAGGCTCAAGCACATGGCAGCAACTGTAAACCCAGTAACAGTCCCTGGGAAACTCCATAGCTTTCTAGCAAATTCCAGAGCACACTCAGTCTCAGTGAAGCACAAGAATGAGTCTTCAAACTCAAAGAATAGGCCCCCACCCAGTTTTATAGCCAACTGCACTAATTGTGGAGGAAGTCATGAGTCTAAAGGGGAAAAATGTTTAGCTTTTGTTCAGCAATGTCACAAGTGTAACAAGTGGAATAATTTCAAAAGATTTTGCAAATTAAAAGGCCCACATTATTTTATTAAAATGGAATATTCCATGAAACAAGTTGATCAGTTAGAAAGCCGTGACCCTACTTTTTATGTTGATGGTGTGTCAGTGCTTCAGGAAACAGTCAATTCAGTAGATTTAAGGGCGAAGAATGAAGTATTTTGTACCATTTGGATAAATGGAAAACCCATAGAGCTTAAAGATGACACAAGTTGAAAGTGCAATCTTATGTCTACAGAAACATTTACTAGAGTATGTGTTGGTGAGAATCTTGATTTGACAAAGTGTGTGAAACTTGTTGCTTATGGTGGTGAAGAGATCAGACTGAAGGCTCAGTAGTATTTTCATGTTACTCTGCTGGGAGAAGCTACGACTTATTTTGTGTGGTCAAAAGTCATGTAGAGTCATTATTAGGGCTCAGAGACAGTTTGAAAATGGGACTGCTTTCATTTAATAAGGAAGTCCATCATGTTAGTTTGAAAGACCACTGTTCTAATTTCATCCAGTATATTTTTCTCTACCTATGCTGATTTTTTTAAAAACAAACTAGGCAAGCTTCCAGTTGTGTACTCCATAAAGTTAGACCCAGATGTCAGCTCGGTTGTCAGGCCATCCCAGAAAGTTCTAGTAGCTATGCAACTCAGAGTCAAAGCCGACTAGATAAAATGGTGCAACAAGGTATAATTTGTCCAGTTGATGAACCTACTGAATGGGTATCTTCCAAGGTAGTAGCTCATAAGAAAAGCTCAGATTATATCAGAATATGTATTATCCATGAGATTTGAACAAAGCATTGAAAAGACCACATCATCCAATGCGTACAGTCAAAGAAGTCGCAGCTCTGATGCCAAATGTCACTGCTTTTTCTGTCTTAGATGCAAAGAGTTAATTTTGGCAAGTTTTGCTTGACAAGAAATCCTCGTTGCTAACTACATTCAGTACTCCTTTTGGCAGATACAGATTTTTGAGAATGACATTTAGGATAAATTCTGCCAGTGAAGTCTTTCAGCATGCAATACGGCAATTTTTTTCTGGGTATCTTTGTGCTATTCTAGTAGATGATATTTTAGTAGGTGGTAATGATGAACCTGAGGATGACAGAAACCTCAAGGAAGTTATGTAAAGAGCATGTCAAATGAGTCTTAAGCTAAATCCTCAGAAATTCAAGTTCAGGTTACAAGAAGTAACTTATGTTGGTCATTTTGTTTTCCAGTTCAGGCTTATGACCAGACCCTTCCAATCAAAGAGCTATTCTCGAGATGCCAGCTCCAAACAATGTTCAAGCCCTTCAAAGCTTTCATGGCATGGTTAACCATCTAGGCAAGTTCATTCCAGACTTAACCAACTAGCAGCACCACTTAGAGAGCTGACACTTTAAGATGTATCCTGGGTGTGGTTGGAACAGCACCAAAGACATTTGATGTCTTGAAACAGAGAATTGCCAGTCCACCACCTTTCAGATACTATTATGTTCACAAACCAGTTACTCTTTCCTGTGATGCTTCAAATTTTGGTCTTGGTGCAGTTATTCTTCGAGACAGTCAACCTGTTGCCTATGCATCCTGATCTCTAACCCAAACCAAACTGCAGTATGCTCAAATAGAGAAAGACCTCTTGGCAATTGTATTTGCATGTTCAAAGTTCCATGATCTACCAGATCAAAACTGATCACCAATCTCTAGTCACTATTTTGAGAAAGGTTATGCATACAGCTCCAGCCAGATTGCAACTTATGATGTTGAGATTGCAGAAATACAATTTCAATCTTGTCTACACAAAAGGCAGACTTCTTTATCTTGCTGATACTTTATCCAGATCACCCAGAAATACCACTGAACACCATGAGAATGAAAAACTTGATTTTGAAGTCATGGAAGTGAGACATTTTTCTTCCACACATCTTGATGAGCTTAGAAATCACACACCCTCAGATTCTGTTTTACAGATGTTCAACCACTTTATCAGTCAAGGATGACTGTCAAAGCAATCTAATTTACCTCAAGAAGTGCAACCTTATTGTCCTTACCAAGATGAGATTTTGTCTGACAATAGTATTATCATGAAACGTCCAAAAGTGATTGTTCCAAAATCCTTGCAACAAAAGTATATTACTATTTTGCTTTGTGGCCACCCAGGAACTGATTCTACTAAAAGGAGGGTGAGAGGACTAGTATTTTGGCCTTCTTTGTCAAAGGATATTGATAGAATACTTTCATCTTGTTTCGTATGTAATAATATAAATCCACATCAACAGAAGGAACTAGTTCAGCTAAACCAGATTCCTGAATTACCTTGGTTGACAATAGCCACTGACATTTTCAAGTGGAATGGCCAACATTACTTGGTGTTAGTAGACTCTTATTACAATTCGTTCGAGATTGACCTACTTCCTAATCTAGCATCCAGTACTGTCATTACTAAGATGAAGCATCATTTTGCAGTCCGTGGTAGTCCGCACAAAGTTATTTCTGACGAAGGCACACAGTTTACTAGCCAGCAGTTCAAGAGATTCACTGAAGATTGGGACTTTATCCATGTTACGACTACTCCTGAGTACCTGCAGTCAAATGATTTGGCAGAATGCTCAGTTCAAAGTGCAAAACAGTTACTAGAGAAGTTGAAATGAGATAATAGTGATGTTTTCCTGAATCTCTTGAATCTCAAAAATGTTCCTCTTGATAAATATCTTAGTTCACCTGCCCAGAGACTTCTGTCGAGACAAACCAGAACCACATTACCATTGAGCAGTAGTTTATTGGTCCCGAGTGCTAAGAATAATAAATAAGTGAAAGCCCATAGGTTCATAGTTGTTTACTAGGCTAAAGACCACAAGGGCCTTTTTAAGCCTAGCCATGCATCCCAAATCTCTGACAAGTTCTGACACCCTTGATAACTGTAAGCATGGGCCTGGTAGATGACCCATTTACAGGTTACCTGATTGCATTAGAGACACAGATGCCATCTGTTAAAGAAGTGCATAGCCCAGAAGTCTTATTAAAACAAGTCCAGCAAATCACTCAGTTTATTACGTGAAGGAGAAACATTGAGAATACAAAATGTGCAAAGGTTATGATTGGATTGGAGTAATGGTCTTATCCATTCTTATGTGTTTCTATGTAATAAAGCATATAAACAAACTACCAAGCCTGTTTGTCATCTATACTAAAGAGGGATGAGTGACACTGCTTATATGGTACAAAGGCACATTGTATATAATAATCTGAGCAAAGCACACCACCTGACAGTTAATGGGATCAAGGCCATTCTAGTTAGACAGCAGGGAGGCCTTTGAAAAACAACTTATCTACCCTTCTACCCATTGCACTTAGAGTTCCACAAGGATCCATCTTATGATCCTTCCTATTTTCCTTATTCATTAATGACTTGCACAAGGTAGTACCACAAGCTACCTGCATTCAGTATGCTGACAACTCAACCCTAATATGTTCTGCTATTGGCCTTATCCCAAAATACTTTTAATGCAGTTGAAAATTGGCTCCTCTATACCGCCTTATACTAAATCCCCCCAAAAAACTAAACTGCTGCTGTTCTCTCCATCTCACAGGTCCTCCACTCTAACCTTCTCTATTAAATCAAAAGATGGTGCTATTATCTCACCAGATCCCTCTACTAAACTCCTAGGAGTAATAGTTGATAACAACCTGAGGTTTGGCATGCATATCAACCATACAATTAAAAACTTAATAAAAAAACAGGTGCTCTATACAGGATCAAACCCTTCTTAACTCCCCTAGCCAGAACTACTCTTGCTCGCACACATCTACTCTCTGTACTTCTATATGCCTCTCCCCTATTCACAAATTTGAGTAAAACTGACCTGAGCAAGTACATGGGCTGCTATAATCATATTGCCAAATTTGCAACTGCCTCTGCCCATAGAACTCACCATTGCCTTAACCTAAAACTACTAGGATGGCTTGAACTACCTAATCTACTCCTGGTCAACCATGTAGTTATTGCCCACAAGATCCTTTTCCAGCCAGAACACACACCTGATCTTAAAAGTCTCATCACCCCTATCAGAACCTGAAAACTCTCAGATCCTCCAACAAAATGTTAGTTATCACACTTAAAGATAACAACTCAGCTGGGGAAACTCTGTTTACTAACTCTGTTGGTAAAACATGGAATTTTCTTCCTGCAGACCTAACCTTAGAACCCTCTTTAGCCCTATTCAAAAATAATCTTATTCAATACCTCAAAAAATGCTGGCTATGTCCTTGCTCCACCCCTGACTAATATCTACCCCTTTCTACTGTGTATCCTTAGGGGTCTCCCTGACCTTTCTCATTAGTGTCTAGCCAAATAAAGCTGAACCAATCGACTGAATAAGTAAGGACTAGTTCCTCTCCATGTATGTAAAATTGCAAAGATCCAATAATTGATATATAAAAGAATATGAATTGTTTAGTGCTTGAACTGGAACTTGGAAGTGCATGATATATAATTGAAAAGTTTTCATCTTGATTTGTCTCGAGATTGATAATGTGTAATATGTATATTTGTACCAGTCTTTTCCATTGTAACTTGCATTATCTTGTTCTTGTCTGTCTTGTGTGCATATGTATGGAGCTTTTCTCCCCAAGCCTCCGCTGAAAATGGACATATATCCAGTCAGACTATCCCGGTCAACAAATGTAAAATAAATAAATAAATAAAATAAAACATTACTGCTGGGTCAGCTGGATGACATCACTATTTGTCACCTGCCTTCAGTTCCCAGGCTAACAGATACCAACAGAATGTTTAGCATCTCTGTGTGAGAAGAACATATCTCTCAGAACTTTGCCTAGAACTGGAAGTCATAAAACAGTTAAACACGTTTACATTTTAAACCTAGTAATTATTTCTCTTTCAAGACAATAGAAACCCTCTAGCTCTAGACATCCTATCTCTTTGAATTAACTAACTTTTATAACACAGTGGTAAACAGTTACAACTTATTTTCTTGAAGTTTTGCTAGTTAATATCAAATATGTTCCAACTTCTACCATTAAAGTACACATCTGCACAGGTATATAGTTTATACACATTTCTGCTCTTTCCCAGTAGGTTACACTGTGGTTACATTCTTGAAGCTCAGTACATAACATACAGTTCTCTTACATTTGTAAGACAAGTATATGAATCATATTACTATTCACAAATGACTTATGATTATTTACAAAATTCCAGACAGCTGGGCTGGCAGTGTCACATCTCTGTACAAATCATATTAATATCTTCAAGTGACACATAATTATTTACAAAATTCCAGCTAGCTAGGCTGGCAGCATTTTGGTTTGTCAACCCCCCATGAGAACTCAAGCTAGTTTTTCAAGTGACCCTTGAGAAACGTTGCTTGACAGGGTTGACCCTATCTAGGAATACCTTACCCCATTCCCTGTCTTGAGATTCCATCTGTCTTGGCATTACTGACCCCAGTACTGTGCTGCACTGTCCCGTCATATGCCTGCAACCCTAGGCTCCACCATAGTAATTTGGGATTTTCCTGGTGGGCTCCCTGTAGCCATAGATTCCCCTCAGACTCCTCCTGCCACCTATTACCAGTACTTAGCACAAGGGCATCTCTATCATGGTAAGGTTTCATCATGTTAACATGGTACAATTTGTGCCCCTCCCTCCTGCCTAGCAGTTCTACCATGTAGTTAACATCACTGACCTTCCATAATACCTTATAGGGTCCCTCCCAAGCTGCCTGCAGCTCATTGTGTCTGACAGGAATGAGAACCATTACACGCCGCCCTGCTACTCTTTAGCTCAAGCATTCCTGCCATACCAGACCTTTTTCTGCTGTTGGGCTTTTGTCAGGTTCTTCTCGGCCAAGTCCATGAGTCTTGCCCTGAGGTTTAGTACATATCCCACAACAGACATCTTGTGGGATTCACACTCACCCTCCCACTCATCTCGAATCAAATCTAGAAGTGCCCTCACCCTATGCCCATACAGCAACTCAAAGGGTGAAAAACCTGTGGATTCCTGGAGAACCTCTCTGTAAGCAAACAACAGATGGGGCAAATATTTGTCCAAGTCCCACTTAAACTGGTCTTCAAATGCCTATAGCATCATCTTGAGTGTAGATTTAACCTCACAACAAGACCATTAGTCTGGGGATGGTAGGGGGTAGTCTTTAGGTGCTTCACCCCACAGTATTTCCATAGACAAGTCAACAGGTCTTACATGAAACTAGCAACTCTGTCAGTCAGTATTTCTTTTGGGAGACCTACCCTGCTGAAAATCTCTAACAAAGCATTTGCCACTTTTTCTCTCTCAATGGAGGACAGAGCCATTGCTTCATGGCATCTGGTAGCATAATCTACTGCCACTAGGATATTTATTTATTTTTATTTTACATTTGTTGACTGTGATAGTCCATCTGTATACATGTCCATTTTTAGCAGAGGCCCGGGGACAAAAGCTCCAAACTTACAAACAGATAAAGATAAGCAAGTTACAGTATATGCACAAACATATTGTATTAACATACAAGTTACAGTCTCACATTTCAAGCTTATGAAGAATACAGTTTATATACATAAATATATACAAATATTTTACAGTTTCTCTTACCAAACCTATAGGTGCAGCTTATATACAGAGTATCTGCAAAGATATTACAGTTTCTCTTTTCAAACCTTTTAGTGTAAGTATATATACTTTTTCCCCTGTGGAACTTGTGGTACTCAGAGGCCACGCAATATCCATAGCTAAACCTCTGAAATGGCTCCCCAATCACAGGGGTAAAGGCATCAAAAGAACTTTCACCTTGTCTCCTGCCTTGCCTACCTTTTGGCAATGCTCACAGGTCCTGCAGTACCCTGTCACATCTCTGGAAATCCCAGGCCAATAAATTTTCTGCATAATATGTCTCTTTGTACATTTTATGCTCATATGACCTGCAAAGGGAATATCATGGGCTATGGCTAGAAGTGCCAGATGGTATGCTCTGGGCACTATCAAATGCTGTGTTTTCTCACCCTCTAGCCCTCTATCTGGGGGTCATCTATCTATACAGAAACCCTTTTTCCCAGTATACAGATCCCCCTTCTCTTGTGAATCAGGTGCCTTACTAGCTATGCCCCTCAGGCCTTGTAATGTAGGGTCTGAAAACTGACTCTGTCGCAACTCTCTCTTTGTAACCTTTTCCAGCTCCCCTTCCAAAGGAAGTCTGGTATTCTCTGACAACAGTGCCTCACTGTCAGCCTGGGTACTACTACTACTCACCTCTGCCCTTGCAGTCCCTCTGTCCAAGGGAACATCAGTACCTACAAGCAGCTGTGGTTTACCTTCAGTCTCAATGCTACAGGGTAGCTCCCTCTCTGAAGTAACCACCTCACCAGTCCTGGCTGCAAGTGTGCAGTCTGTCTGAGTCTCCCCCAGGCTACCAGACCCACATGCTTGTCTCCAAGCCTGACTGCATGTAGCCGCATGCACACCCAGTACTGCATTATCAAAGTCATTTCCTAGCTGCAAGAATATCCACAAACACACCTACTTGCTGGCTTCTTTTTCCATTCTCCCAGTCAAGATGAACCCTAGTCAAAGGTATTTGGAATGGGGTCCCCTCCTAAAGCTCTGACTGGAGTAGACTGCCCTAGCAAGTAGTGCTCCTCTGTAACCATTGCAGGCTTCACAATGGTTAGGTCAGAAGCTGTGTCTCTCTTACCCATGGCCTCTTTCCCATTCATTAATATAGAATATAACCTCTTGTGGTTGTTTGGTACCCTTGTTGTCTCAAGACAACCTACTGTTGGCATTTTGTCACTCCCACTCACTGGCTCTCTGACCTTTTGTTCCCCACCTTGCCTCCGAGGACATGTATATGGTACATGGCCCCACTGGTTGTATTTAAAACATTTAACCATTGGTCCTAGATGTGTACCTGGACTAGTGGCTTCCCTCACTTTTGGCAGACTCTGTTGGGGAAGTCTGGGCTGCCCATCATGGGTTCCCTTAGACCTATGAGCAGCACTGGCGTTTCCTTTCCTGTACAATGATGCCCTGCTTGCTAGATGTAGGTCCCCCTTCTTCCTCAACTCATCTGCAGTACTGAATTGTCTATCAGGTAACCAGATTCTCATGTCCTCAGGCAAAGTGCTAAGGGCTTGTTCTCTCACCAAAAGGTCTGCCAGCCTTACAAAAGTAGTGACCTGACATCCACTCACCCACCTATGAAAATAAGTCCTTACTTCAGCAACATATTCACACACACTTTCATCTGCCTTGCGTCTATGGTCACAAATTTTTTTCCTATAAGCTTCAGGAGTTAACTTAAAATATTCTAGCAAACAGTTCTTTACAACATTATAATTTAAACAGTATCAGACAATTTGGAAAGAACAGTTGCTGCTTTATCATGGAGTAAAGGGGGGTCAGGAACATTATACTGTTTACATACCCTCTCAAGTATATGAATGAAACTATCAAAATTATCCCCCTCTGTAAATTGTGGAAGAAATCTACTGACCTTTGCTGCTTCTGGGGTTCGGTTATTCCCTTCTCCATTACCTTCATGATTTAGGTGAAGAGTCAGCATCTCCTTTTCATGTTGCCTCTGCCTCTCTTTCTCCTTAGCTTCCAGCTGTCTCAGTCCCTCTGTCCTTCTATTTCCAAATAACTCAAGTCTCTTTAACTCCAGATGTTTTTTTAAGTCCTGTGTGGAAAGGTTAAGCTGTCCATTTTCTGATAGTTGTTCATCTACTCGCCCTGTCTAATTGTCCTCCTGGTTGGTATTCTCTGGTGCAGCTGTGACTAAATCTACAATCATGCCTGCTTTAGTCAGGTTGGCATGCACGAGTCCTTTAGCCCGGCACATCTCAGCCAACTGGTTCCTTGTCAGCTTGCCATACTCCTCTGCTGACATGCTTGCCTGCTCTCCTTGAGTAACTAAGCTAACAAGCAAATAAAATAATTGTGATATGAACTCTGAATGCTCATTGTGTGGCTGATTAAGAGTACAAACACATTCAGTGACCGCTGTACAAGTCAATTGATATGTGATGTGGCTATCTCACCACAGTCAACCAACTAATATTTGATGTGGCTATCCCACCACTGCCAAAATAATTATATGTGATGCCCCTGCTCTGGCCAAGTAATCAAAGAGCCTCAATCCTCACCACTAGCACCAGTGAGGATGTGTATATTGGGAGAATGACAAGTACACACACAGTAAAGTGCAATTTCCCTTAAGAACACACAGAGATCACAGTCAGTCTGGGGCTGGTTTCTCCCTTTCTCTCCAGATCCCCAGTAAGACTCTCCACTGGCACAACTATAGAGCTGAGTGCTTAGCAAGGGTTCCAAGCCAAGACCTCCCACCGCTCTTTCTGTCCAACCAGTGCTTCATGTCCCTGCCCAAGTAGCTCACACACACACACACACACACACACACACACACACACACACACACACACACACACACAAAGGCATACCTGCTGAAGGCTGGCACATGTTTACTAGCTATGCCCCCTTCTGTCCAGACCATAAGATAGCACTGCCACAAGAACCCCTTGTCAGCTACTTTAAGGCCCTTCCCAAAGGGTGACCAATCTTACTGTGTAATGTTACTGTTTTACAAATGGTAAGTGTGACCAAGGCTTGCAAGGCTATGTAAGAGTAGCCTGTACTGTGTCACCAAATACATATGCAAGTAATCTAAGAGCTTAAATATCTCTAAACAAACCAGCTACAATTAAAAGGTTTAAATATATTTAATAATAAATAATACAAGAACAAAACAATACTTAATAACTCAACACAGTGACTGCTGAATTCAGAATCATAGGAAATATTTTAAAGCAACATTGCATGACAGTCTCAAATAAATACAGAAAACATCTAAACTAATCTTTACTATATACCTATCTATATCTAAAAGATATTGCTGTACCGTAGACTTACAGAGCAAGGCAAATGCATATGAGAAGTGTTGAATGGATGTTTCTAGATCCAAGACAGGATACAAAATGCACAGTCTCTGACAGAGTTCCCAAATTAATATCAGAACATTACTGCTGGGTCAGCTGGATGACATCACTATTTGTCACCTGCCTTCAGTTCCCAGGCTAACAGATACCAAAAGAATTTTTAGTATCACTGTGTGGGAAGTACATATCTCTCAGAACTTTGCCTAGAAGTGGAAGTTGTAAAACAGTTAAACACTTTGATATTTTAAACCTAGTAATTATTTCTGTTTCAAGACAATAGAAATTTCTCTAGTTCTAGGTATCCTGTCTATTTGCATTAACTAACTTTTATAGCACAGTCGTAAACAATTTCAACTTTTTTTTGAAGCTTTGCAAGTTAATTCTGTATGTTCCACCTTCTACCATTAAAATACACATCTGCACAAATATATAGTTTATACACATTTCCATATTTCTGTATGTTCTACCTTCTACTATTAAAACACACATCTGCCCAGGTATATAGTTTATACAGATTTCTGTTCTTTCCTAGAAGGGTACACTGTGGTTAGATTCTTGAAGCTCAGTACATAACATACAGTTGTCTTAAATTGTAAGATAAGCATATGAATCATATTACTATTCACAAATGGCATATGGTTATTTACAAAATACCAGGCAGCTGGGCTGGCAGTTTCACATCTCTATACAAATCATATTAATATTTTCAAGTGACATATAATTATTTGCAAAATTCCAGATAGCTGGGCTGGCAGTATTTTCGTTTGTCACAATTCTCGCCTCTTTGGTCTGTGGAAAGCCAATAAGCTCATTCACATGCACAGTGTTATATTAAGGAACTAGTGCAGGATTTTCAAAGCCAACACTTGGGAAGCATCTAACAAGTATACTGCAAAACACTCAAAGGTCCCTGTAGCAAGGAAAGTTAATGCTACACACATCTTTTTGTCTCAGGAATAGGCATTCCATGCATCCTCCCTTGGTTCCATGTGTAGGCAGCACATGTCTTCTAACTCATGCATGGCATCTTTTTCCACATAATAGTTTTCACAGTATCTGTTTTATGGAACTCATGATATTCTAGCCACTCTGGGACCCATCTGTAACATGTAGGAAGGCTTTCAACATAATGGACACTGGCTGTTAAGGTGACCTCCACGATGTGTTACTCATCTAATGCTGATCCTACTCCTAGCATCACAATGTGTGTGAAGATATACACCAGCAAATCCTGGCATTCAGAGGAGACGATGTCTGCAGTTCATTCAGCTAATTGTAAATGTTTCTGAATTACTTTGATGTGACTGATTTCCTCACGATTACCAGTAGTTATTGTCATCAACATGTCAACATTCATTTGCAAGCAATTATACTGCCATTTGCATGCAGTGGATACCGTTCTGTTTTTCGAAGTCATACTACTTTGTATCTGAACCTTCTCCTCACTGTACGTTGCCTCACCATGTTACTTGTTCTATTGCAATGTGCTATTTCTGAACAATCCAGCAATTTTATTACATTGTTTTGATGTCATTTAATTTGGTGCTCTAAAGTTTAGTATATGATTTTTTTTTTTATTGTAAAGTGCTTAAACAAATTCATACTTTAAAAACTTGACTTGCCATTTTTTGTATAGGGCAATATTAATACATATTTCAAAAGCTGACATATTTTTTTCCAGAATTTCTAGTGATCAATTAATTTGTTGTTGATTGGCTGATTTATATATAGTAAATGTTAATTATTCAAGTGGGAGATTCAGGTGCTGTTTGAAAATGAAAACATATTTGTAGCAGACATACTCAGTGCTATTGCTTTACCAGGACAGAAATGGAATTAAGCTAGTCCTTAAATCAAGAGCTTTGATGCATTAATTAATATAGTAATGTCACTGGTTCTTATAATTGATTCATATGGATTTGAGTGTTCTTAAACTGCTTTACTAATTTTTTTTTACCATTCTGATGAAGTTATGCTGCATGAAATCTGTTCTTATATTTTTAAGATAATGGAGTTTTAATAGATAATTGGGCTTTGTTATTTTAATTTTGATTATTTCAAAATCCACTTCCAAGAACTTCAGTGTCTATTTTAGGAGAAAGTGGATCATCCTAGATCATGTAGCCAGTTACTGCAGTACAAAAAGTTGAACATCGGAGCTGTTATTCCTGTTTTCAGAAAGGGATAGTTTGATGAAGTCTTTTGGGGCCTGCTTCATTCAGAAGCTCATTCTGATAAAAAATCTTAAGCCAAAAAAGACACCAGGGCTGGATGAGCTAATTCTGAAATTTTACAAACTCTTACCTGATAACATCTTAAAAATCTTACTCAGTGCATTCCAAAAAGTTAAAACTATAGCAGACATCCCTCTCTCATGGAAATATTCTATCATCTCTCCCATCCTAAAACCAAATAAAAAACGCAACCTTTGCACATCATACAGGCCAATTTATTTGCTTAAAATTGATTACAAGATATTCATGTCTATCTTAGCAGACCGATTAAATCATATTCTTTCAATATTAATTCATGAAGACCAAACTGGGTTTATCAAAAACAGAAAGGAACAAGACAATGTAATTAGATTACAGTCCTTAATAGACTTAGCAAACAAGAAAAAAATAGCTTCCTATTTTAAACCTTGATATAGATAAAGCTTTTGACTCCTTAAATTGGCCATATCTATTAAAAGCTCTGCAAAAATACAGTTTCCCCCCAAACTTTATAGGATTAATTAAAAAACTATATGAAAAGTCCATAGCCTATGTAAAGATTGGATCGTATCTATCTATTCCATTCGAAATATTAAGAGATACTAAACAGAGGTGCCCCCTCTCCCTATTAATCTTTGCCCTGCCTATTGAGCCTCTTGCAAACTATGTTAGAAATAATGTCAGCGTTAAAGGATATAAAGTGTCAGGCAAATTATCCTCAAAGATACAACTGTTTGCTGATAACCTGCTAATAACTTCTAATACATAATCTAGACTTCTTTGCAAACATCTCGGGTCTAAAATTCAATCACAACAAAACTCAGGCACTTCTAGTGAATAAAAATCGTACTATGAAACTTAGATCAAAAAGACACATAAACTGGAAGGGCACGCATATTAAATATCTAGGTATCATTATTGAATCTAATTAAAAAAATCCCTCCCATCTAATTACAACAACTTATAAACTCATTTACTAGTCTAATAGACAGCTGGAACAGACTGTTCTTCACATTTAAAGACAGACTAACTTTAATCAAAATGATACAGTTACCTAAAATCTTATTCACTGGCCAAGCTCTAATAATTCCCCCACCTATCATTACTCAACTTCCTTTGGTATCCCAAATAAACAAGAATTTCTCTTCTCTGGCACACCATAAACTGTGAGGAAGGAGGTATAGGGTTTCCAAATATTGATTTTTATTTAAACTCCACATTTATCAACATAGTGTTGCTTTGAAATAATACTTCTTATACATCATATTGGAAATCAATACATGAAACCTTACTTCTTAATAGTAATAGGACATTGCTTGAACCATATATTCAAATACATACAAGCATCTTTATATGGATTTTAAAAATATGCATTCAAAGTGAAAGGTCAAAACTTGTTCTCACACCTTTTATAAACCAAAAATTGCTGTTGTTCAAAAAGCTTGTTTTCTAATCAATTACTTAAGAATTTATTAATAATTTTGTTTCCTATCGCTTATACAAATGAATGTTTGCTATCTTTTGATACTCAGAAAATGTTAGAATTTAAGAAGGGTGACCTATTATATTGGAATCAATTTCTCTCAGCTAATAAAATAAGTTCTGCAGACTATTTGTTCTGCAAATATAGTTTGCAAATTTGCAATTGGCTGGACATCCAAACTTGTAAGGATTGTATACATACTAAGCTTGTACCCTCATTAGAGGCATATAATTAGAGAACTTAAAAATCTTGGATTTGTATCTTAACAATTATTAATAGCTCACCCAAGAACACTTCATACATATCTGTTATTTATAAAATTCTCAGAAATGATTTCAGCAAAACAGATGATTCATTTTGGAATTATTCAAGTGAAGCTAATAGAGAACTATTCTCGGAAAAAAGATAAAAAATGTTGTTTACAGTCAATGAAGGAATCTACATCTTCTTCTGGCATATATAGACATGGAAATTTTTACATAGATGTTTTTCACCTCACATAGACTAGCGATAATGTACAAGAAAGATGAAATGAAATGCTGGAGACGTGGACACCCTGATGCTGATGGTTAATTGCAAAATAATTTCCCCATTTAATTTCCGACTCCCTTATCCTTTTCAATGTTCCTGTTCCTGAAGTCATTTCTAAAAAACAAATATTTTTACTATGGTCTATCCTCTCTATAGCAAGGCAACGTGTTACTAAAAATTGGAAATCCCAATCTACTCCTGTCTTTAAAGTTGAGTTTATTCATCTTGTAAAATACATTTGTAAGAATGAATGTATAAAAGCAAAGACTAACACCATAGCATGTCATTTAATTGCTTGGACAAAATTGTCTAACCTTTTAGAAAATATTAAGTGTTCTCCTATGTATATTGCTTTTTTTAGATGTTATGGACATTGTATATAGTTTATTTGTTTATTCTTGTGAATAAAAACATTTTGGATAAAGAATGAGAAGTTCATTCTGCAGTTCCATTTTCCAAAAGCATGCGTTTTACTTTGAAACTCTTTCTCTGCTTAATTAAGCTTGTGTGAGTATAGGATAATTTGTACTGCTCCACAGGGTTGGCATTAAATCCAAAAGCACCTTAACAATCTCAGAATTATTTTCTTAGAGAAAGGTTTCATTTCTGTTATAACCCTGATAAGCATATTTTTTCTTGGAGAGCTGTGTTGATGTTGGTGACTTAAACTTTTGCTAGCAATTTCTAGACATGTATTTTAATGTCTGATCTTTGCTAACCTTTTTTGAAACTATGAAATATTAGAGCACATAATTAAAATTCTGAGACAAAGAAGAAACAGTCATGCTTTTTGAAATTAGTTGATTCATAGATGAGTGTTCTTGTCTGATTCTAAAAAGAAATATTAAAATTGCATCAAAAATACAGTCAGGATTATTTTAAGTCGGTCTCTGATGCAACCATAGAAAGATAAATACATTTGCTTGGTTTATGACATAGCAAATACTTCTGTTCAATACAAATGAATAAATCTTCCTCGGGATTCATGAAGCTCGGCGCAAGGCTGGCATTAGGCTTGCACCGACTGTGCGGCGTGAAGATGGCGCAGTAGCACCAAATGCATATTAATGAAGGTGCGCTGCCGCCACAGCCACGTGCATAGGAAAGGAGCGCGAGTGCATAGGGCATGTCGAAGTGCCGCATGGAGGCATGGAAATGTCAGCTGTCGATGTGCAACCTAAAATGCTTGCATATAACAATTTGTGGATACTGAAAAAGTATGCAAAGCATGCAAGATAGTTCCTGCGAACACAAAATGAAGAAGCAAACACAAATGCACGGTAGGGAATAACGGGTCTCTATCCCACGAACAAATGACATTGAAAACCATGTGCCCATAGTCCAAAGCAGTGTAGATAATTATACCAAGTGGAAGTGAAACACATCATATGTTAGCACGCCGCCAATAGGTACGTCCAACCCAATGGTCAGGGTCACCAGCTGACCCATATTGTGAGGGAGGGTACACAGTTGGGCAGATGTGTCCATCACAAAAAACACGATAAATGTACATATCTAGCAACCGTATGACCGAATTATATCCCACAATGCATGTAATAGTCACATACAATAGGTATGTCCGTATTTCACATACCAAATGTGACAGGAAATAGAATAAGCATGTAAACAAAACAGAAGGAGCATATAAATTGCTACAACAATAAGGTAACATGTAGGCTGAAAGGAACAGTATTATCTGTACCGCTGACTGTGGGTACGTGTTGTCCAGTACATTCGGATATGTGTCCAGAATATATCTCATCCTGGACATAGGAAAAGGTGGCATCCTACCAATGATTAGAACAGTCAGCCAAAATCCGCACATCAGCGGTCCAAGCTGAACTTGTCAGGATGTGTCACAGTTGAACGGGTATTACCCGGGTATACCAACCATGTCATGAAAGTTAAGTATGGGTGTGTACCTATGTGCGGGAGGTATAGCGTGTGGAAAGTAAATCATGGCAGGGTAGTCCACACAACCATACAGGTACCTGACATATGTAGGGTATGCAGTGTGTTACCTTGACTGTATCACGGGCCATCAACCAAAGCAGTGATGATGGAGTGTCAGGAATATGTGTGTGGGGGGATGGGTAATGGTATAATCCTCCAAGGTGACACTGTGTAGTATGCAGAATAGGTGAACCGGAGGTGTATGAGGGAGCACCGGGTGAAGCAGAAAGAAACACAAAAACATGTATACACATCTGCAATACAACCAGACAGGCCATACTGTAGAACACAATCCCACAAACATATGAATATTAAAATGTGCGATACAAATGTATAGACATGTCACATGCACAAACTCACAGATTGGTCCTGATGGAACTGGCCATATCAAATGCAACACACCTGGATGCATAATGGACTACCCAGCATCCCCTCTACAGCACACAACCCACTCCAATACCTGAACGTCCACCAAATCCAGCCATACTTGGCCTACTGGTTTGGTGCAGCCACATCTACACATAGTGACCACTACGCATATGTAGTAGGTAGTGTCACCCTAGGCAGTTTTAGGATTGCAAACTATGTATCCCTTGCATGTAAAACCCCCAGCACATTTTTGCAACACCAGAAAAATGTTCGGTATTTGTCTTGTTTTGGTCTTGTTCAATTTTTGGGATATCCCTCATGGGATAAGTAACCTGTGTAAACATTAGAATGGGTATGAAGAAACGATGTCCAGCCTGTAGACATCTGGACACAAGTTGGAATGTGCAGTAGTGGTGCACAAGACTGTCCAGCTCTAGATGGTCATACAGAACCTACTACCCAGGATCAAACACCTGCCCGTGACGCACGTGTCCAGACACGAATAAGCAAGAGAATATATTGCACACATTCGCATAGTGGCATACGGTATAAGGGTGATGAAGGCACTGATGTAAACAGGATACCCCCTGATCCACTGTGTGAGGGACAATTAATGTGTGTGTAGGCGTGACCTGACCAACAATGATACAATGCCAAATGTCCTGTGATTGTAGGAAATAACTATGTACCACACTGCATGTAACAGTTGCCTAAAGTGGTCACGTCAGGATAGAATAAACGTATTCGTAGAAGAAACAGGCAAACAACAAAAGTGCCAAATGTATAAGGCTCACAGCTAGGAAACAAATTAATGTTCTAAACCTCCACTGACCATGGCTATATGTTGGCCCAAACAATCTGGTGTCCGCAGTACGGTTACCATCTGTCCCGCTTTGCGAGGGACAGTCCCTCTTTGGACAGTTGTGTCCTGACAAAATACATTACAAATGCCAAATGCCTGGGATTGTAGGACATAATTATGCCCCATATGTTATGTAATAGTTGCAGAAAATAATTATTTCAGTATCTAAAATACCTAAATGTTACAAGAAACAGAATAAGCAACTGAACCGCTGCAACAATAGGCTTTTATGTAGGCAAATAACTAAAGTTCTATCCTTTGTACTGACCGTGGGTATGTGTCAGCTTGTAAAATCTGATGTGTGTTCTGAAAATGTCCTATCTTGGCCATTTGAAAAGGTGGCAACCCTAGTCCCCAGAATACATCCCAAACTGTACATATGACAATGTCAATGCTACCAATGGTCAGAGCATTCGCACAATAACTGGCCAGCCTCTTAACCACTCACAAAGCCAGTGACCTTTGGGGGAAAGGTGTTGAATGAGAATGACTACTTACAACAATGAAGAGTAGTAGATGCATTTAACTGCAGAAAATTAGTAGTATTACGAATCTGTCAACATGTTCCAAGTTAATAGTACTAATATGGTAGAAGTGTCCGTGATTGTCCCTGAGTTGTCATAGCCTTGTCCCTGTCACTGTAGAAATGAGTCCCCGAGTATCACAGAGGTCCACACACATAAGTACCCCAACCAATTGTCACATCTGTTGACAGGACTATTGCATACCTGTAGTGAATTTATAACAGATGTCCAGAATAATATTCATTTTATCTATAAATGAATGAAATAGTCAAATGGGAAGGAAAACACATGGAAACCACCCCCCAACCTGCATTATGTAGTGGAACCACTCCCCGCTCTAAATTATGTAGCGCCGACCCAATAATGTGGTCAGAGGTGCCCAAACACCTGCATCTGTAAACACAGGTAGAATGTTAAAATCTGGACTAACTCTGTCCATGTGCTATATCTGATCTTTGAACAGTGCCAGGGCAGTTCTAGTCACCAGTCGGCCGAGCCTAAACCCGGACCAGCACATGAACATCCTGACAATCAAACACACGTATGTGCAAGGACTATAAGCGTAGGAGTTCTGAATATCCCTGGAGTGAGTAGACTTGCAGCACGGGTCCAGAGCAGTAGGAAACAGGGAATGTCCTAATTGTAGTACTGCAGTTTTCCCAGCAGGAGAATGGATGCCTGCTGTGTAAGGGAAGTGCTGAGGCGTATGTCAGAGTAGCTATGAACCATGGGTATACATATAAATGAGCCAGAACACCAATAGTGTAGTGGTTACAGCATCCGCCCAACGTAAAGGCATGCCCGGTTCAAGTACGACTATAGCACATATTAATAGTGTAATGAATGCCTCTGTGCTGTAAAGCCAACATTTATACATGTAAAGGTGACCGCGTTCGCATGGGTCCGTTAACCAGATTCCATCAAAGTGGTACTTTCATAAGGAATAAGGCACATGTAAATCCCAAAGAAGTGCCTGTAAACATATGTAACACAGAATAAGTAGATGCAAGTGTGCCTGCGCGGGTGTACGCAGCTATTAGCATAGCAAATGTATGTTGTCTTGTACAGCTGTAACTTTTATATATATATAGATAGATAGATGTGTGTATAGATAAATATCCACAGACATAACAGAAATATGCAATTATATATCTACATATTTATCTATATATATATACACAGATATATAAATATATATATATATATATATACAGATATATATACATATATATATATATATATATTTATATATATATATATATATATATATATATATATATATATATATATATATATATATATATATATATATATATATATATATATATATATATATATATATATATATATATATATATATATATATATATATATATATATATATATATATATATATATATATATATATATATGTAAGGAACGCCGAAAGATGAAAGCAAACATAAGGGTTTTGAAGGGAATCCAGAGCAAGTAAGTAATTATGAAGTGCTCGCAGCATATGCCACATAAAGCTGTACAAGTGTGAGTAGAGCACCGCTCTTCACACCAGAGGCAGGGTTATACCAGTGGCCATAACATCGTTGAAGTGCTATATCAATGTTGTAAACAGACGGAATGTAGTACATGTTGCGACCACCTACACTTGTAACCCGCAAATCGTTCGTAATCCATAACACCAGGAAAGGCATGTATGTGCAAATATGAATGGATGGTGAGCCTGTGAATACACGAGGTGGTACAAAATGTGTGTAGGGCCCCAACTCTCATGAGAGGGCAATGTGTAAAGGTGTGTCATGGCTGCGATATCAGGTGTATAATGGCTGTTATGCGTGGAAACTCAACACGGGTGTGCAGGAGAAACTATGGATATGCAATTATGGACACAGGAGTGCTAGGGTATGTTGCGCCAGGGTGCAATGGATCGGCCCATGAAGGTCAGCTAGTACATAGGTGTGATTCCCAGATAGAACGTCATTTGCATGTAGACATGCGTGAATGGGCATATCATTGTCAGACGTTGTGCATCAGGGCTGGCAGCCCGGCACTTAAAACCTATACGCCACCCATGAGCAGAACGGAGTTCTGCTGTGACAACCCCAAACCGGGAAAAGCAGAAATATATTGACATACAGTTACAGTAACACAAACACACATCCTATCAACAGTAATAATATGAATGTGCACAGAAACAAACACAGTAGCAGGAATAATAGGATGCGCATATGAGTAATAGGTCAAATGACACTGTATCACATCCCAGTTAGCAGCGGCACCCCAGAAATGAAAAACGTGCGACATTTGTCCGCTGTATAACATGCAATATACTGAGCACAAGTTCACTGGAGTGAAGTGTTGGGGTCATAATGATTAAGGCAATAGTATGCTGTTGAAGCAGAGATAAAACCCAATATGCATGTGTAAGTGTCCATGTTCGGGAAATGTATAGGTTAACGGACACACAGATGTAAATATAGATAAAAACGTATATATACATATATCTATATTAATTTACATACACATATATATTCATACGGATATATATATACACACACACAAGGATATACTACGGATATATATAGATAGATATATATACACAAACAGCAGGTACTGATATATACACATACACACAAAACAAAATATATATGTCAGGGTAGATATACACATGTACATAAATAGGTTACTTCACAGCAATTAGGGGTAACATATTTACAGCCTGAGCATATGTGACTGGGAGGTCCAATAAATAAATGTTGTACCCCCCACATCGCCCAGCTAGGCTGGACAGACATACAGACAGGAAATACAGATCAATACACTGCCGCTGTCCAAAACACCGGTAGGAAAGTACCAGTGGGAGAGTTCTGCAAGGTCTACACTTTAAACATGGATAACGGTGTCCCTTGCAGGACCACAAAAATTCAGGGTACATGTGAATCTGCTGACATTAATACGAGCAGGATGTAGGTGTACATGGAACAGTAGGTTGTATAAGTGTGATAATACATGGGTTGGCAAAATGTACGACATGTGTCCTGAGACGAGGAGAGTGGGCAATGTGTAGGAGTGTGCTCATACCCCTGCTGTGCTCGCAGTAAGTATTTGTCACGACTGCTGTAGAGGATTGCCAGGTAGGTGGACCATGGGTATGCATTAATGGGCTTAAGTGTGCAGGTGCTAGTTGGCAGAGATGTAGTAGGCCCGCCCAGTGGAAGTCATTAATATTCCTATGTGGGCATAGCATACGCCTACATCTCCCAAATCTGAAGAGCACATCTACTGGATAGTCTGTAAACCATCGGGGGGATACATAGAGACCAAATCAGTGCCGTGTACCTGGTTAGCATGGACGTCCATAGTTATGTATCAGAATGTAACAAAGTCCAACTAAACACTTCCAGAACTAGTGATATTAGGTGAACAGGTGACGGAATACAGGTAATGACAGATGACAACATGTATGAGTCATAAACAGCATGTACCTCGACAAACATGAATGAATACATATGCTCTGTGACTGTGAATGTGTCTGGTTAATAGAACCAATCGTCTAAATGTGTCCCACAGGGTGTTATGCATTGTCCCTGATACAGTGTTCATTCACACCCATTGGTATGTGAGTTCTGCTACTGATGGAAAGTGCATAATTTGCTGACCACATTAGGTAGATGATAGCATAATAGAAGAGGTTCAACACCCATATGCCTGCGAGGGACACACCCGTCTGGGCAGTTGTGTCCTGCAAAATGACAGTTATGGCACATGTCCTGTGAGTTCGGGAATGGAGGCTATATAGTGTGTGTAGTGGTGTCAGACATCAATTTGTTGTATCAGTAACAGCTACATGTAATAGGAAACAGTATTATCAGTTATAATGCTACATGAATAACCTTAACGTATGCAAACTGTGGAAGTCGTCCGTTTACTACTGGCTGTGGGTATGTGTTGCCTTGACACATGTGATAGCTCTACATATAGGGTCCATAGGGCCACCACCATTCTGAATGGCCAAAGTGGAACCTGCTCTGTAGAAATGTCAGATGTACCAGGCAGAACATACCTACAGCCATGCATAGTACAGAAATATACATATTGGAACAAATCAAAGCGTAGTCTAGCAGCTGTAAACTTGCTTATGCTATTACATATGACATATCGACGTGTCAGGTATACAAGACCTGTAACAAGCAACCAGTATAAACATGTACAACATGACAATGTCCCCTAATCAGGACAGTTGCAATGGCTGGAGTATTGTCCATACCACTCAACCGTCCCTGAATGTCAAGTACGTCCCTGAGTTTGACTGAAAGTTTAACTCTGTCCCTCTTAATCTCTCCTAAAATTAGTGGCTGTTGAAGGAAAGGTGGTGAATTACACTTACTGACTAATGACAATAAGTAAGAGTTATAAACAACTGTTACCTCAGAATATGTGTATTAAGTCATATGCTCTGATTCTGTCAATGTTTCAAGTTAATAGCACTACTTTTGTAAAAGTGTCCCTGATTTTTCTTGACCTGTCCCTGATTCTGTAGAAATGTGTCCCCGATTGGTGGAAAGTTCTGATATTGTCACATGAGATATGCGTGATGAGGGACTGTCCCATGCAAAGCAGGAAATGTGTCCCTCCTATAGTCTCCTGTCGTGCAATCTGAAAGGTGGACAACGTGCAGTAGGTATGCGGTAGTATGACTCGGCGGACAGCTGCGTTAACAAACTCAAGTCACATGTCAGCATTGCAGAGTATCGGTTGCCATGTATCAGGCAGATGGGAGCAGATCGTATGAGGAACATGCATATAATATGATCATGTCACTGGACAGGCCACCGAGTCCGTACAGTTGAACGCCTGCCATCGCAAAATGGTTATACATACCCGATACTGTAGTCATGTAGTCCGATGTAATACGCATCACAAGGGATCACACACACAGCGTTAGTGACAAATGTAAGCGGGAAATGTCGGTGAGCGAGCTGCTGTAAGCGTGTTTGTCTACCAGTATGCCAGTAGTGCACTGTCAAAGAAATGTGGAGTCTAAACGTGTATAAGGTGCTGTGACCAGAGGTCAGCAGTGCTTAACACTGTGCACACCCATGCACAACTGCTCCCACCTGCTGGAATGTGCCTTACCCAGTCTGTATCCAAAGGTGTCGGCCTGTTCGCAAACAAAGAACCGCCCTATACACGTGATGGTAGAAGTACCCTGCACACATAGCTCATGTGAATTAACAATAGACCATGGCATATGTACAGACAATAGGCCACACACACACCATACAGCGCAGACTTCCAACAGTATAGCAATGTACTGGCAGATATGTCCGGACCACTGGTGTATGCATGCCTAGCCATCCTGTGTTTCAGTGTGTGAGCATGCTCAGTATGACTGTTACGCATGTTGTCGACTGACATTACTGTCATACCGTCATGTGTGTGAGCATGCCAAGTATGGTCAACTGTATTGCATGTGTCACATGTCCAGATAGTTAGTACTGTGTTGCTGACCCCTCCGTTCTACACAGACAGGTGACATGCTGTGTCTGCAGGGTAGTTAATGGTCATGTGGCATTGACAGTTGCTACATGTCTGCATAGCGTGGCAGGACATCCAACCACAACCACAGTCTCACACAGCACCGTGGGTGGCGCACATGACTCTCACATGTGTAGGTTTGACAGGGGGCACAGCCGACAGTTGTACACATCTGCCACTACTGTACTGGTATGCTGAGTACTCCATGTCAGTGTGTGGACCTACCTAAATTGCTGGTTGGAGGGATACCACGGTATGTCAGTTCCCAGCTTTAATTACCAGCACAGTGGTGTTGGATGGCCTAGCTTACACAACCTACATCAAACTGCCTGGCTGCTGTTGTCTGTGTGTGTCTTAGGGGGTTGGGGTCATTCACTGGGCATATCCATAGGCTATTGTATATCATTTGTCTGTATTGGTCCACATCTGCCCAGCTGCATGGAATGTGAGTGGGCTGTACGGACACACATGATGGTCAGCCCATAATCTGCAGTGGGTTAGGATACCCTGTGTACTACAGGCTACCATTGGGACCCCCGTATGTGCTACAGAGGTCATGGTGCCACTATGGATGTGTACTGTCTGCTGCCCTAACATTTGGCCACCACAGACACTTGTATGCTCACATACATACCATAACAATGGGTAACTACACATTCTAATACAACTGCCACTTGTTAGGTTAATAGACATACCCTGGGTGTGTTCCGGACTTGAGGATGGTGCTGGAGTGCTGCCTATGTCGGATGCACACAGTGCAACTCCTATACATGGCCGAGCACAGGTACTGTCATGTTTGGCATCCATTGTACTGTATGCGGGTCAGAGAGGGAAACTCTGTGGGTACCTACTGTGTCAGTGCATATGCCTTGTGTTGTCTCTTTGCCAAGGGCAGGTCATACTGTGCACAGGCTTCCGCCGACTGTGCCCTGCTCAGGTAGTTCCTTCACCAAGTCACACTGTGCCTGTACAAGCCTTGGCAGTGGTGTTGGCTGTGTGGCCCTGCCCCATGCTGTTCCTGCTGCAACTGTTACTGCAGGATAAGATTGTGTAGCATAGCAAATACCATAACAACTTGTATGCATGTAGCTTGTGAATACTGCAGAGCTCCAACGGATGTGTCCAGATACCAGAACTGTAAATTGAGCATCCCAAACACATGCACAAGTATATGTCTTGCCTGTGCATCCGCCTCAGTATGGTGTGAGTGTTCAGGTGTGTGTGCCTTGCTGATGGGTGTCAGCAGCCACGACACCAGTGTTTACCCAGCATCCCCCACTAGGAGACTGTAGGGGATGTCCATATTGGCATTGGTGTGCTACAGCTGTGTCAGAAACCATATATCAGACACATCATAGCTTCCAGGGTAGACAGCACACACATTCAATCTCATGCCCAGGCCATCGCATATGGCTTAGCTGTTGGAGGGTATGGCCCTGCAGTGACTGTAGGCCCTACCCCACTCACCGGGTGGTGCTACGATGTGTATGTTTATGCAGGCTATAGCACCCAGTACCCCAGGGTAGTCATCCATGTGGTTGAACAGATGCATATTGATGGTCTACTAATCACGTGTGTTGAGGGCATGTACGTGCTCACTAGCATGTGTTGACATGGCGTCTGTGAACTGGTGCAATACTCTGGATGCAGATGCCTGTGAGATACCCATGATATCCCTAGTTGTGCTGTGTGAGGTACCTGTGGCTAGTACACCTAGGCCAACACATACCATGGTATCCACTGTGATGTGTTTCCCTCAGCCTGTTTGATGGGTCAGGTGTGGCAGGCACAGGTCAACAAGCTGCTGTAGGAGGTCTTTGTCCACCCCATAGTGCTCCAACATCCCCAGCCCATGTAGCCCCTGGTAAGTCACCCTCGGTCTATAAAGTCTTATGTCACCCCAGTAAGGGTTGTTCGCCAGCATACACATCCTCACTGCCCCATCCTCCTGCACATGTTGGTATATGTTGCCTGCTGCAGCCCGTGTCATTTGATTGGACTGTGTCGTGAAATGTCCCTGCAGGTATACACCAGTGGTGTAGAGTGAGGACGAAACCTGTGTGTATGCTGCTTGCTCGCATTAATGTACTGTTCATGTGCAGGCTGGCCATGTCATCTGCTAATTGTGCTGATCAACACCTGTTTGTGCAGCCTGTATGCCCTGACTACCCCACCACTGCTGTCATCCCTCCCAATGTCACCAGGCAGGTAAAGACACACCACTAGCTTAGGTGTGCTAAGGCAGGAGCACTCCCGAGGCACAGTACTGCAATGTACGTACAGTATGCCTGACCCCCTCCCATGCTGTCAACTATATTCGAGACCTGCACCTGGCTGACTACACACACACACTCCAGAGACCAGCAGCACACCCTGGTGATAAATGTGATTCACTATAGTCAATCTCATCTGCAATGTATAGACTTCTAATGAATAGTTATATGACCCATACCGAACCTCCAAATTAATAACCACTGCTCAGTGTCGCTCAGATCCATACACAACTGGCAACAGGTGCCTTACTATCACCATATTCAATGTCCCATGGTCTTCCCAGCAACAAAATAACCCGTGGCCCTGCACACTACAGATGATGTGCATTACAACCACGCCATGTCAGATATACATAGATCCCAGGTTATCACGTACGGATCATCTGGCACAAACATTCAATAGTGCTGATGTCCCCAGACATATATGTTCACATCTATGGCCACCTCTACATCTACATATATCATATATATTATTTGTATACATATATACATGGACATATATATATATATATATATATATATATATATATATATATATATATATATATATATATATATATATATATGTATGTATGTATGTATATATATATATATATATATATATGTATGTATATATGTGTATATATATATATATATATATATATATATATATATATATATATGTATATACACACATATACTTGTACTCACATATGTAGATATGGCATTTATATCACAACAGCGGACCACATGACAGCAATGCATTAGATAGGAATGAAAAGGAAACTACATGTGTCACCTGCATCATGTAGTGCTGTTACTATCAAGGCATATGTTTTATGTTGCATCACACGGGTCAGACCATATCAAGGGTAAGAGTAGGGCTGCTGACAGTTACTCACCAGACCTATTGGTGAATGTATGTGTTGACAACCCAGTGTCTTGGCAGAATATGTGGGCTGTGGACACTATATAGGTCAGCAACAAAACAGACTGAACACATCCCGCAGCTAGTCACCCACAGATACCAACACATACGGTATAACTGCCAAGCACACACACCTGTCATGCCTTGGAATTGAGCACCTACCTGTCTAGTCTACCACACTACAGCATTATGCAGAAACAGAATGCGCTACTGAGTTCCAGCATCACTGCACTCCCACAGGCATACATCTAGATGGATGACATCAGCCGCAAAGCAAAGATGCTGATAGGGAATGTATGTGGAGTGAGACATCTAAAAGCATTACTCTGTCCCCCGGCAGCCGGAAACACACACACACACTTGGCAGGGCTGGTAGTCAAACATACACCTAACTACCTCATCACACTACAGCATTATGCAGTTACAGAACACGCTAGCAAGATTACTGGAACACAGCACTCCCAGAGGCATACTTCTAGGTGGATGACATCATCCGCAAAGGCAAAGGTGCTGATAGGGAATTATGTGATGTGAGCCATCTAAAAGCATTACTCTGTCCCCACACAGCTGGAAACACACACACTTGGCAGGGCTGGGAGTCGAACATGCACCTAACTACCTTATCACACTACAGCATTACGCAGTTACAGAACGCGCCACCGAGATTACTGGAACACAGCACTCCCAGAGGCATACTTCTAGGTGGATGACATCATCCGCAAAGGCAAAGACGCCGATAGGGAATGTATGTGGAGTGAGCCGTCTAAAAGCATTACTTTGTCCCCAGGCAGCTGGAAACACATACACACAGACACAAGCACACACTTGGCAGGGCTGGGAGTCGAACATACACCTAACTACCTTATCACACTACAGCATTACGCAGTTACAAAATGCGCTACCAAGACTACTATAACACAGCACTCCTAGAGGCATACTTCTAGGTGGATGGCATCATCTGCAAAGGCAAAGACACGGATAGTAAATATTTGTGGAGTGAGCTGTCTAAAAGCATATTACTGTCCCAAGGTAGACGTAGACAAACACACGGCAGTGGTGTGAGCAGGACAACTGCCTATCTGCGGAGCACTATTACAACACTACATAGATACGAGACGCGCCACAGACAGTACACGCTTCAAGACAGTCAACCAGTGTGTTCAATGTAGGCATCCATCCTGACGTGGGGTATGGACATCTGTTGCCTGGATGACCACCATCGTTATACAGGATGTCAATGGCCATTCCCATACACAGAGGCACATCACCGCCACAAGGTGTCACTGGGCATGCTCACACACTTAGTATCACACGTCCGTTTGAAATGTACTGTGTGTCCATCTACACAATGGCATACTGGGCATGCTCACACACTTAGTAGAAGTGAAGGGCTATCTTGCATGCACACAGATTCTAAACACGGAAGGGCACAATTTGGAATGTACTGTGTGTCCATCTACACAACAGCATACTGGGCATGCTCACACACTTAGCAGTAGCAAAGAGCTGTCTTGCATGCACACGGATTCTAAACACGGAAGGGCACAGTATGGTGCTGCTGTCCCCACGTACATGAAGGGCTGTCTTGCATGCACACAGATTCTAAACATGGAAGGGCACTGTATGGTGTTACTGTCCCCACGTACATGAAGGCCACTCACATGTACTGACCAGTACACACTCAAGAGCCATCACAGATGTCTCAGGTGCAGATCACAGAGGTAAATGCCGCATTCTACTATGTAGCCCTCAGACATCACCATGTCATTGGACCAGCAACACACATCCATACATTACCACAACACCGTGTGACTCATGACCAGTGGACTGTACATAGGTCTACAGCAACTGTGCAGACTACACATGTACTGACAGGGTTCCATCATGTGTTATGCAATGCAATGATACCACTGTACATAACCAGGTTGGCTCTACACATAACAGAGGCCCTGGGCCTTACACAGCTGTGACAGATGACTGTCGCTGTACACCAAAGAACACACATGTTTGAATATGACATATATGTAATTGCAGTGGATATGTGCATGGACCACACACACACACACACACACACACACACACACACACACACACACACACACAAAACACATATGTACGTAGCATAGCTTTTGCTGTCCTCCATGCAGAAAAGTGGCTACAGCAATCACACACATGCACATGGAAGGTAGGTCCATGGCTGTTGAATGCTAACAGTACATGAGGTAGCAATGTTGACCAAGGAAACATTCCCTCTGTACTAGTTACCCATGACACCCGTCATATCATACAACAGTCCATGTGTTATGTATGTCATCACACATGTCCACCAATTGCAATGCATACAAACATGGCTACATGACATGCATGTAGGACCAACACACATGTACATGTAGTGGTGTGCATGCAGCTACCATGCATATGCAGTAGCTGATGTATGTAATTCATCTGTGCCTAACTACAATATGCAGTTGCAATGCAGCCCCATCATTGACACCTGTATATGATGAAATACTGACAGTACGGTAGGATGTACATCAGGTATGGATGGATGTGTGTACATAAAGTGGTGATCCACCATTGCAGATGGATGTTTGCCGGGGATGGCTCACTGGTGTGTCACAAGCCATCCTACCATTACATGTGCAAACAGTACGCTAAGTTACTGCTACTTGACGGTGAAGACATAAAACCTACACAGCGGTCAGGTGTTACTGACTGTAAGTCACGTGACACCTGTAACACTTACATCCTCCTGTGTGCATATAGCAGCACAATTGCCGAAGGTAGTGTTGGTACACATAATGCAGCCAATACTGCTGCATGTCTGTCAGACATATCATCATATAGCAGGTGTATCATTCACAGTACTGCCATGTGTGTTTGCTTGTGTGACCATATATGCCACATATGGTAGGGAAAACATCCCAATTGTTACACACCCTTGTACACTGTTGTAGAGATCTGTACATACTGCAGTGTGGAAAGCATGATGTAGGCAGGGATGGTATGTGTATCACACACATGTCAGCTATCCGTATGTGAATGACATTTGTGGACTCCACAGTGTGTGTGTGTGTGTGTGTGTGTGTGTGTGTGTGTGTGTGTGTGTGTGTGTGTGTGTGTGTGTGTGTGTGTGTGTGTGTGTATGTATGGCTGTCTGGTGCATGGAGTGAGGGTGTATGCTACGATACAGAACAGACAGGATCCCCAACCCCTCATGGTGATGCAGTCTACTACCCAGTTGATGCCATCGGTCTCAGCCTTACTGGCTACCTGAACATGTTCATTCTCTGTGTTGTGTCGTGTGGGTGCACAGTACTGTGAGGGTGATTACCACATAGGCAGGGGTCCTCACCTCAACACTATTGAGTGTGAGTTATAGTGTTGTTGACCCCGTGAGTGTGAGCATGTTACTGTGTGTTTCTGTGTATGTCTGTGTGTGTTCTCATCCTGTAATGTGACAGGATATTACTGCTACACAGTGAGGCCTCATGCTATCAAGTGGCCTCTAACGTTATCATTGGCCAGACCGGTGTGTAAACCCCCTGCACCATGTCAACATACCTGTGATGTGACCTGGTATGGATGATACGTCTCTAGCCACTGTAGCCTATTAAACAGCCCATATGCTTCTGGATCAGTAGATGTGTGGACATCTGTGGTATGGTAGCCTTTCTAACAGTCAGGTTGAGGCTACGTATAGCATGTGGTATTGCCATACATGCCTGTGAGTACTCCACATTTATACATGGGAAACTGCAAACACTGCTACTTGTTGGCACATGCAAGTAGACCATAAGGAGGGAACCAGGGAATCATTACCAGCATGCTGTTACTGTTGTTACCAAGACACATACTGTGAACTTATAACAATGCATTATAAACCTGTACTACATGGTATGTCTGGTGCGTGTCAGCAGTACACAACTAATGTAATATAACTTCTCTCACTATTCTGTTCACCCTGTGCATCAGACTATTTGAGCATGTCCCTGCACCGATGGTGTGGATGACAGGGATGCATCACAGGCATCATCATATGCACAGGGTGATAATGTTTGCCAGGGGCATAGGCTGCACCAGTGGATGACATCATGTGTTTGGGTAAGGGCAGGTGATCTGATTGGACATGTGTGGTCATTATGCATGTGGGTGTTGCGGTGCCCTACAGATGTTTTTGCTGTGTGCATGTATGGTTGCACACAGTCCTACCTTTTGCCAGGCATACACAGGGGTATTATTGACAGCTCCAGATTGTACAAACCAGGATGTACAGGTCACTGTGTCCGGCCACGGCCACATGACCTGTGCCTGCCAGGGATTGCACAGGCACTACCAGGCAGAGGTACAGATTGGCTACTGTCCGATGACACATGTCCACTGGAATTGTGTCCCCACTGGGAATGTCCAGGGCCATGTCCATGTGGCCTGCTGTGTCCTGGTGTGGACAGCACAGCACCAGCTGCACTGCTACTGCTACCGGCACTATGGGAGCGGGCATGTGAGGTGGCTCATTCACGTTGACCTGCACTAGGTGGTGTAGCTGGCCTACGTCCATGTGGCCTACTCCTCACTCCTACCAGATGTTCCAGCACAGACAGCTCACGCTTGTGGTTTGCCATGCCACGGTCAACAATTTCAACCATGTCACCCAATCGCCTGTCCAGAACATCAGCAATCTGCTGTTGAGCATTTGCCAATGCCTGGATGTTGTCGTTTAGAGTACGGATAGCAGCCCTCTGAAGCCTCTGCCCTTTTCTATTCTGCCGTTCAGCACGTGCCTGTGCCGCCATTACAGTCTGGAAAATGTGTCTGGTGACACCAGCTGCTGCACTCTGTCCTGCAGGTGCATGTCCGCCAGAGGTCCTCCTACGAGCAGCACTGGCCACATGCCTGTGTGGCACATCTGCAGTCATTACACTGACACCATGGTGTGGAGACACACCTTCTGTAGCCACCACACGTTCCTCTTCCAAGCCCCTGACAACCCTGCCTGTACCTCATGCATATGTTCATCACTGCTAGTATCTGTGGGGACACTAACATCACTAACATCAGAGGGTAACACACCTACATCACCTGTGAATGCAAAGAAAGACTCTACATTACAACACACACACACACACACACACACACACACACACACACACAGACACACACACAGACACACACACACAGACATACACACAGACACACCATGCATGTGATTTGACAGACGGCATGCAGCATGCATGTGATACAGCAGATGGCATGCAGCTCAGACATTAATAGTGGTAGTTAGCATACCTCCCTGGGTTGCACACAACAACAAGCAGGTGTCATATCAGTAGCTATGCAGTTCACACAATCATGGTAGTAAGCATGCATCCCTGTGATACACCATGTGGACCAGCACAGGTTAACAGTACACATGGCTGAAGTGACCTTGACATGTAATCTGCTAATGTGTGCATTGACATGCATACATGTCGGACACAATGGTGTCCTGACACATGTACAGCGTTGTAATGGGTATCACATTGCAGTGTTGTCGGTATGCCCTACAGATAGAATGCACATTTAGCAAATGTGCATGAGCATGGAAGGGTAGTGTGAGGCGTCTACATTGCTATACAGTGTGTAGTACAGACACTGTGCCATTGCATGGCATCATGAGGCAGCTATATTGCTATACAGTGTGTAATATGCACACATTGCATAGCCATAACTGCGTGCATACACATGACATAACTGTGGATTGTGACCCACGTTGCTGAGGTGTATACACACCAAACCACGTTGTGTCATGTGACAGGTCACTGGAAGACCTACGGATGACACCCCTGCACAACTACTACAGAGTCTTAGCTGCCTGGCAACCATGTCCACACATGGCAGACTTGTCAATACACCATGTCCCACATGACATTGATGTACCACACACACGAGGTGTACTGCTGACGGTGATGTTCTACAGCAGCAAGGGAAATGTACAGTATCTGTGGCCTGATGTGGTGTCAATGTCTGTGGAAGCTGTACAGGTGACTACTGTCATGCTATGACACAGTCGTGATGTTCAACACATCTTATATGGTCGACTTACATGACACCTCCACTAGCTGTGCACAGGCTTTTAGGATGCCCAGTGTACCACATCAACTGTATAATCAGTCAACTAAGGCTATAGTTGGACCATGTGTGGACAATGTGCAACAGGGTGTATGCACATCACATCTGCTGTGTAGCTACATGACTCTGGACATCCTCCATGACCATGTGTGAACATGTGTTGGCCAAATGTTTGTGATGGCTGTCTATCTCACATGTCTGTGTAGTCCCATACGACATACACCCATAGATGTCAGATATGTCACCGTCCACAGGACTATGCAGACAACGGGTTGTATGTTTGTTATGTGGGGGTATGTATTATGGGATAGTGTGAAAATATTGCAGCCAGAACACTACATGTCTGGGACATGTCAGATGGCACATCAAAATGTGTGCACCCATTGCAGAGGCATATAACACAATGGTGACTCCTGTGGGCTGCCCATATCCCAGCTCACTGTGTGGTATTGTTTGCATACCACACGTGTTGTTCCAATGTATAGTACATATGCCTACATTGAACAACACCCCCACCATTGTATGCACAGCTGTCCACACATGTAGCAATGACAGATACTGTGGTTTCATGTCGGTGTTTCATTTCATTTGTATATATTGCACATGGGTAGCAAGTGTGAATGATGGGAGATGCGACCTGTATATCGTGACTGGACCATACATCATGTGTACATGTGTTAACTGGCCACATGGCGAATAGATATATGCATTAACATGACTGTTACTGATGACAGTCTCACCTGCAATGGACTGATGTCTGTGCAGCATGCCAGAGGTACCTGTATAGTTGTGATACAGTAGTTTGAACATTATCCATGACTGTATGACAGCCACAGGATGAACTGTGCATGTTAATACATTCCCCTGTACAATAGCATATAGTATGCACATGTGTGCATACATAGGGTAGCATACTGTAGTATGCAGCATGTGTGTAAACATACCTTGCATATGATGTTACATTACATATTGTACAGTGACACATGCAACTAAATGGGATGTAATAGTCATATGTGCAGTAGTGACATACCAGGCAACTCCAGGCTCATTGGTTGGGAGACACCCACCTCCACGATGGCAGCTAGTGTTTGTGGATGCTGTTCTGAGGGTGTCCCCAGGCTGGCCAGTAGCTCCTCGGTGTGTGTGAGTGGGGGCTGGGTTGCTGGCCCACCACCTGTTCCACCTTGTTCCCTGGCAATTGCAGCGGTACGCTGTTTCGCATGTCATATCAAATCCATGCAGTGTCTTTGCACCTGCTGGTAGGTGCAGTTATGGCCACCCACATCATTAACCCTCCTGCGAAGGTCCTGCCACAGGTCGTCATGCTGCTGGGCATGCTGTGACACATGACTAAACAACACCTCATAGTTCTCATGTAGGTACGGGATGAGGACATCATCCTCCTGGCGGCTGTAAGCTGGCAGGCGTAAATGAGGCATTATCTGGAAGACATAATGATGGTGACAGGTCACAGTATCACAGAGATGTACAGAGATACAGCTGCACATACATTTGTATTAAATCTAGTACATCTGCACAGTTATCTTTCTAAATCATCATGACACTGACATGACTGACATGTTTGTGTCACACATGTAAAACCTGTTATGCATTGGATATCATCACCATATATGTGTGTCACCTCATTACATTGTTCATACTCCATGTGAATGCTGTCTTGATGTGGGCATGTCTGTTTGCCTGTACTAGTGTTCTTACCTATCAGCACATGCCTGGATGTGTCCACAGTGATGCTGTTGACCCTGATGCTGTGTATATGTCACATATCAATACATACACTGCCTTAATGGACATGAACAATGACAATGCACACATACGCATGGAACCTTTACATGCATGTGCTATGCCATATACATCTACATGGCACTGTACAGCAGTTCAATATCCTGCCACGGATCGCCTGTGTTGCACATGTGATAGACATGGGACAATGGCTAGCCGGACATCATTCGCAGGGATGGTTATCAACTATAGCATGTACGGGCAAGGTTTCCTAGCTGCATCCGGCAGCCATTTTGCCACCGCGAGGTGCATCAGTGCCACATTACTGATCCAGACAGTTAATAATGCATCTACCATGCGGTCATCACACCATGTATGACAGAGATGACATGTGCAGCTTTGATGGACAGGGTTGCATGGTATGGCAGGAGTATGTAATATGTATGGCACAGGGATCTGTCCAGCAAGTGGTGATCCTTGTAGTAGGACGGTGGCTGTCCATGACGTATGTCTTTCAGATCAGGATATGTACATGTAGCATGTCCAACATCATAATGTAGCACATGTCTTTATGCAAGGTAGCCAGCATGCTGCATAGTGGAGATGAGGATTGTGAAGGCTGGTATCGCCCATCCATGCATGGCCAATACCCCTTAAAGGTGATATGTGATCCGATATTGGTCACCCGAGTGCTGAGTATGCCTGTCCAATGATCTCCATGCTCATGGATGACACCCTGTCATGACATGGGTGCCTCGCATGACTACCTAATAGGCCTGGAGACGTCACCAACTCAGTGAGGTGAACTGTACAGCACCATCCCTTACACAGTGTCCATAATGTTGACCACTGCCTAGGTGGTAGTTAATGGGTACAGGGTTATTCACCTAGTTATTCATGCTATTATCAGCTGTGAGATTGTGCACATATGTCACACACCTCACCCACAAAGCTCATTCTGTATGTTGTCCACAACACTGGGACAGCTATTGCTCCTAGGTCATGGCCATTCACATCCTTACATACACAGATGCCTCCCATTTGTCTGTGTGGTATGGGCTACAATGAGGGGGGGGAGTACAAAACATTAACCCTGTTTTACTGTAGCTGCCACTGGTGTGATATGCACATGTCACTCTGACACCCTTTTGTAGTGTTGATGCTGTCAACAGGCCACTGGTAGAGCACTCCTGTGACATACGAAGGTACATCTAGTATACTCAGTGTAGCTGAAACACGGTATGGGTGATGATGTCTTATGACCTGTCACAGGTATGTTATGCAGTGTGAAATCATCCGTACTGTCATCTACGTCTGTACTGCTAACATCTACATTGATAAAGGTTCATAGACTTGCAGACCATACTCAGCAGGGTAATAGTGCAGTGCCTCCAATTATGACTGTCGTCTCTACTTGTGGGTTGCAGTGGGTTGATATTATACAACACCCTATCTGCATTGCATATTCATGCTCAGCACTTGTTCAGAACTTATGAGCACTTCATGAGCTACTAATTACTATAGCACCCATTCCAACTCATTTCTTACAAGTACACTGTCTGTCCTTGCATTTCCAGCTTGGTTACAGTACAACAGTTGTTGTACACACATAATTCACATATCTCGTGAGACATGGTTGAATATACAGGCATGTCCAACTGTCACGTACCAGTGCTATTGCCTGTCTATATGATGAATATGGTGAACATGTGGCAATAGAGCAATTGTCTCATGTACACAGTCAATGCTCACCTCCCAACATATGACACTACAGCCTGTGGGAAATGCACATATGTCGCCATGCTGGGGGTAATGCTCTCACCAACCCAGACTGTACCTGACATTCATGTGGGGACATGTAACATTTGCAACACACCCCACTCATCATATAGTCTCACAAGATCTCCACCACCACAGGCCAGACATAGTATGAGTACGACATTTGCAGAACCTCTCCATACTCTGTGTAGGCACCAGAGGCAGCCCCCATCACCAAACACAACAACAATTACTTATAGCTCACAGACTCATGTGTGCCCATCAACTACAGCCAATAGGATGTTATAACATACCCAACACACCAGTCATAGGTGACTCTGTAGGCGGTCTCACTGATGTCCCACTCAGCAGGCTACACAAGGCGATAGTCGCTTACATCTAGCTGTTGGGTAACTGGTTCTGCAACATAACCTATGCACCCATGCCACACCTCACCAGGTACAATTTGACTGTCATTCTCCATGTTAGAGTGACTGCCCTGAGATGTAACTTCCCAGACTACATGTGCAGGGACATGCAATAGCTCTCCGGTCTTGTAGCCCAGAAGGTGTCGGCCAAGCCCTGGCGAGCATTCTGCATTCATCCAGACTAGATACCACTGTACAACAACTGACTGTTTCACTTCAACAGTTGCCTATGCTTCTGCTGTCATTCCACAGGCATCCGGTATCTGTCTGCTTTGAATGACATGGTCTACAAAACACGGTGCTTTGGCACAGATGACCTGTACCTGTCAGCCCTGGGAGTACAGATAACATGTAAGGCTCTTGCTGCTCCTATACTGCCTGTCTTGCACAGTTTCCAATAACATTCACCACCAGAAGGGGAACAGGCAAGCAAAACATGGGGTCATGTGACTCAATGCTTGACATCATCTCTGACGCACGCAGGCACGGCACTCCTTATAATGGACCACTTCAATATCTCTGCAGTGACTGGGACCTGCCTCTAGGCTCTGCAGAGCACACCTGCACTGACAGGTTATACGCAGACCACACCTTTCAGTTATGTAACCTGGACCGGAACACCCACGGCTGAGGTGTATCCATATTTCACTATGTTGTACACACCTCCTGGCTAGTTACTTAGCACAATGCATCAGAGGTGATCCACATGCAACTAACTGTGGCCAGAACTGCTATACACATTGTAACATGCTACAGACTCAACAACATACCCCACGGTTACCGGCCCTCATTTCTTGGTGTACTGGACAGTAGGGTTCAGACAGGTACTACTGATGTGCGACTGACACTACCCCACACTTAACTGGGATAGCTACTCATGTACCGACACATTAGGCCAACACGGTCTAGGATTCATAACCTCCACTTGGCTGGATCAACCCATAAACACCACCACCAAGACCAACAATATCCTAGACATGGACATTACCAACATGTCACTGGTGTTCCACAACAGTGGTTATCCCCTCATTAGTAGTTTCCGAACATATGCTAATCACCCTTGTTATCCACATCCCGGCACCACACCCTTCACGGCATACACAGTACAAAATTAGTACAACTCCTACTACAGACATCTTATGACAGCAGTAGTAAACGTCATGACACCCGTGCAGATGGACAATGCACATACAAATGCTGAAACATACCCCAGTGCACTTCATTAGCACTTACATGACTGCATGGATCATGCTATTCCAAACAGAGCCACGATAGTACCCACCAGATAATGGACGCCACTCTGGAGGTCCAGTTCCATGGACATAATGTACAACAAAAGGTGGAGGCTGTTGCAAAGTGGAGTACAATCCCATCGGTGGGGTAGCTCACTGGTCAGCCTCAGTAGGGCTCCAGGATCCCTTATCACATCCTCCAAACCTAGCTATGTAAACATTACTGTGACACATTCCAGGGTGTACCACAAAGCATTATGGAGGTATGTCAGTAGTCAATGGCAATACCCACATCTTCTCTGACATACGATGGTTACTCAGGAACATTACAGAACCGAGTGATGTTGGCAACATCCTGGTGGATGGGTTCAATGCTAACTTTACACCCTCTCACTTCCTACAGGGCCATAATCCATGCAGGAACATTGTGGGGTCCCTGCAGTCACAACTACACAGATCCAACCTGCACTCTCTAAGGCCTGGAACACAGACTCCATGTGACCATCCAACATCCCAGGCTGTGATTTATACAAACCTCAGAATGACATGTCTCCCCACTTGGGCACCAGATTCACTAATAGCCTTGTATCAGACATTGTGGCCCCTGAATGGCACACAGCAACAGTTATCACACTTCACACAGGTGGCACCACAATGAACCAGAGGGACTATTGCCCTATATGACTGACTGGACTGTTCTGCAAGGCTATGGGGCACATCATCATGGAAGTCATTCACAGAGACATTGGTGGGCTCCAGACCTTTGATGCCACCCAGGTTGGACTTGTTAGGGCCAGACCATGGCTCCTACACCTGGTGGACTCCTCTGATACAGTTACCAGGGTAGTTGATGACGGTAAGGGGGCCCACATAGCCTACATTGTCCTCTCATTGGCTTTCAGCACCGTTCTCCATTCTGGTAATGACAACATACACATCCACCTGCACATCGACCCCTACGTCTTAGGATGTTATGCAAAGTGGCTCACGGACAGGACCCACACAATAAGGGCAGGATACCATAGTACCTACTGTATTTCAGTTACACTTGGCATACCACAGTCCTCAGTCATAGGGCCCCTCATGTTTGGTATATGCTTCCCTGAGGTACAAGCTAGCACAGATGGACTTTCCCTGACTAGGTTTCCAGACAACTGCATACAAGGTGCCACGATTGAGCCACCAGCTGATATAGACTCCCTCCATAAGGGTGTCACTGTGACAGATACCTGATGTTGATAACATGGTCTCAAGCTGCATGACACATGGTGCATGGACATCCCCTTTGGATTACACCAATCACCCACTGACTATCACATAGGTGGTAGTCCCCTACATACATGTGACATTATATGGGATCTTAGTACACACGTATGTAGCACCCACTCCTTTGATAACCATATTGCCAATGTGGCGTGGACATCCTTCTAAGTGGCTACCCTTATCTGTACTGGTTTTGTAGCTGGAACAAAGGCACCCATTGTACCTCTAAACTCCTGATGTATGCACACATTCAAGGGTACAACACCCCATTTAGGGTGTACCTTACAGAACAGCAATGGCTTTACATACCACAACATTAACACACCATGAGGATTATTGAGCTCCGAAGGTTGACGTATGCGATAGCACTACGGACAACATGACTGTACACATTTGCATACTGCATACTCAGGGGTGACCTCTGCTGAACATACAGGGCCCATGTCCACAACAATATTCATGGATATACTCCACATAAGTGACATAAGCAAAAGCCACTGAGAGCAACATGGCTCATGGATATGTGCACAAATGCAACGATGAGTGGAATGTTCTTGAGGGTTACATTCCCAAACCAGACACTCACCATGCTTTGGAACATGATTCCTATGTATATTACGCAGGGACACGCAGTAGCACTGTTCATGAGATACCTCACTCGGTGGATGGGAGACACACATGTACGCCAGGGATCACTGCAGTGGCTGTACTGTGCAGAGGTGCAGGTAGCACATAGCTCTGCTGTTCACAGACAGGACACTACCCTAGAGAGGTGCCGCCAGTGTAAACACTGTAGTTGGGCTTACACATAGACTTTCCAGACAGCATAGTACCTCACTATGAACCTGTGAAGCTATTACATGTCCTCTGTGCATGGTTAATTGAGTAGCTCTTTCATTTTGATTAGCTATCATGCTGTTACAGTGTCCCGTGACTACAAGCCATATGTATCTTGTTATATTGTACATGCCAATAGATGATACCTTTTGTTTGCATGATATAACTGTCATGCTGTGTAGAATATCTGACATATCTACCTACAATACTGTACATTACACATATTTTACATAGTATCCCATAATGCAAAGCATACTTGCACAGCAGGACCACCTTAGGCATGGTTATTGTCGTTATATGCCCATACACATGCCTACTGTGACAGTATATCAACATATACTATCCCCTGCTATGGCACGTACTTGTTGAACATACCTTACCAATGACGGCGGGTGGTGTGGAATTGTTCTGTTTAAAGCCCTCATGTAGCATCCCTTGTGGTGTCTGTGATGTTTACCTTGTGGCCCACAGCAGGACACACAGTTTCTACAAGCATTACTATGCTCAGCAAGACATCACTACATAATACCTTTTCCCACTTTATGCAATGCGGACACTTTTAATTAATACAAAGCAGGCTATACATACACTAACATACTGAGCGTTCTACATACCTTGTTAGCTTTTCAAACTTTCATAAATATCTCTCTTACACCTTTACTGTTTAAACAGTTCTATGGTATGAGCATACGGTTTGAATGTCTGGCAAGTCATCCTTATATACGTCGATACCTGTAACATGTGGTTTCCTGCCACCAATTGGTGTTCCTGAGTAAATTATTACATGCACATCAGCTGTGCAGCTACTCCATTCGCCAATTACATGGCAACAGTGGGGTATAATTGAATTCTCCACTTGGGCATTGCCCTTTTGCCCTACCTTCGGGGAGACGGCCTGTATGTGTTTTGTTGCGTGGAATTGCAACTGCTATTTGTAGAGACATGGATATTTTGGATCCATGTCCCCTGTGGATTGTGTGTGATGGCTAGAGTATGTGGTTCTACATGTGAATGTACCTGTCATCTCAACCGTCTTATAAGGGACTATTGCAAACAAAACCTGTAACATCGCTGTCTGTTCCATTATACAACAGCTACGATTTCACATGGCGCCTTTACAAATGTGTCTCTCACAAGGTATGTTAACACTTCTGCAGATGTAATTGAGTGAGTGGATGTTTGTGATGTTATTACAGTCAGTATTGCTATTGTTTCATGTGTGGGAGATGTAGGTGGGTGTACATAGCGTATACAGGTTTGTGGGGACTGCATTTCTACTTATTCCATATATGTGTGTGGGCTCCTTCCCTAACTGAAGACCTATCAGTTAGCAGACTGAAACTATGGTTGTTACGCGCTTATACATTGGGCCGTTGTTAATTGGTTTCTATATAGTATGCAGGTGAGGTTGATACTTCTGTACCTCCGGAAGTACAGCGATATGTAAAGGAATGTTACTAAATGACAGCTGTCCCGTGTATTTCTGTCACAGATATTTGCACTCATTGCAGTTGTGTTGGTGACTGAACCTCTTTGGCATGGGTTGCCACCTTTCCAAATGGCCATAGTGGGACATTTGCAGGACACACATCGGTGTTTACAGGCCGACACATACCCACAGTCAGTACACAGGTTAGCACATACTTTTATCCTGAATACATACTTATTCTTGTAGCACTTTAGCTACTTATCATGTTTCATGTAGCATTTACATTTTTTAGATACAGGCATAACTATTTAATGCAACTATTACATAATATATGGGACATAATTATGTCCTACAATCTCGGACATTTGCCCTTTTTAATACTTTTTGTCAGGACACAACTGCCCAGGGAGGGGCTGTCCCTCTTAATGTGGGACAGGTGGTAACCGTATGCCTACGGCCAGCTATAACCACATCTACTGTAATGATCTACCTCTGAGTTAGCACTAACAGACACATGATGCAAACACACACACACACACACACACACACACACACACACACACACACACACACATGACAGTCCCACAGAAATGCACATGGCACCCTCAACACACACATACACAGACTACGGCAATCACAAACACAGTTGAACACAGTACCTACGTGGACTGCAACACCGGCAGTGATAACTAAATGTCCCTTAATATCATGATAATATTACAAGCAGTTCTTGTGTTCCGGTACTGTGTTCTTTTGATCTTTCAGCCTCGTGATTATGCGCGTCAGTATGTGACACATTCCATAGTTGGCAGTATCCTATTTATTTGTACCTCCACGGTTGTGTACATGTCGTTGACCTATCTACATATTTGCAGATATAGGTGAATCTGTATATATCAACATATATCTCTCTATCACCCTTTCTATCTCTATTATGTATATGTATATATATATATATATATATATATATATATATATGAATGACAGAGAGACTGACAGGCAGACTAGACCTTTCATTCTGTACATGTCGGTGTATACTGTTACCTGGACTCCGCACGTTTGTGTTTGAACCTGTCACATTACAACACCTGCCTTTGATACATCTTGGGTAGCTTAGTGTTAGGTGATTGTGTACATGATTACGTGTTCTACTCCTGGCAGTGGTCATTTTACCCTTCAGAGCAGGCACTATTAGTACAGGGATGAATAATGCTGGTTTCACCTGTTCTGGACATCATTGACCATGATCTGAGTGATATTCAGAGAAGCTTAGCCCTGTTTCATGCATATTCGTATAGTCATATTTAAATGACGCTTACCAGCACTGGGCAACACATATTCCCACTAACATGTGCTAAACATGATCTGATGACCTGCATCCAACATGCATTATTCGTGCCTTCGGGATTACGTTACATCCCTTGCAGGACGTGGGACCAGGAACATGCACGACAGTCACTGCATTTACCACTTGGGCATCTGGGATTTGTACACGTGTTATGGTGTTTTGTATGTGGACTATACTACGGCTGTTACTCCATACTGCGATCAAATGGGTAACTCAGTTAGTTTACATATGGATGAGACCTATTAATGGTATGTCCAAGTGATGTTTAATGGATGTGCTCCAGCATTGTGTATGTATGTCACTGTGAGCCACACACTATAATGTGCTACACCTTCACACAACCGTAGGTGGAGCATGCTGGGGTGACAGATACCTGTCATGGGTACACCCCATGCTTCGCCACTACATCCATGATTACATTATATGGAGCCCCTCATTAACGCACCAGGGAATCCATGCAGAGTGTGTGGGGAACAGTGATTACACACATGGATCCCACAATTGGCTCTGCTGCACTGAGCGACAGTTAGTTACTCAATGTGGTGATGACAGCAGACACTGTTTGCCTTGATTGATGAATGGCCTCTGCAATCGGTCATGTACCTACCGATGTACCTAGGAACCTATACACACAGTACCAGCATATGCTGATAGGTGAGTGTACTGTTCAGGTGTTGACATTCCTTGTTCCAATAGCTGCTGTGTGTACAATGGTTGAGGGCTGCCTATGTAGGATTCACACAGTAGGCCACCTATACATTACAATTTACAGGTGGTTGTGTGTGTGTGCCATCCATTTTACTGTGTGTGCAGGTGAAGAGGTGTGTCAGTCCATAGGGGCCTACACTGTCAGAGTATGTGCTATACGTTCGCTCTTTGCCAAGGCATAGGCATATTGGGCACGCCTCTGACTGCCTACTGGTGCTGGCACAGGGTGTTCGTGGTCTGAATCCCTCTGTGCCTGTGATGGCCTTGGCAATTGCGGTGGGCTGTGAGGGCCTTCACCATTTTTTCCCTGCTGCAGCTGTTTCCGCAGGATCATATTATGTAGCATGGCACATACTATGAGGATGTGGGCACACGTGCTTGGAGAGTACTGCAAGGCTCCACCAGATATGTCCAAGCAATGGAACCATGATTTCAGCATCCCGAACACACGATCTATGATGATTCTGGTTTGTGCATGTGCCTCATTATGGCATTCTTGCATGGGTGTGTGTGCATTTTTGATGGGAGTCATCATCCATGGCTCCAATGCATAGCCAGCATCCCCCACAAGGTGGCCATGTGGGATGTCCCCCCTGACAAATACCTGATACAGCTGTGAGGCATGCCAGATGTGGGAGTCATGGTAGCTTCCAGGGCTGCCAGCACACACATCCATGATAATGCCCTGGGCACTGCACATGACCTGGCAGTTGATGAAGTGGTATCCCTTGCGGTTTATGTAGCGCCTACCATGCTCACCAGGTGGTGATTTGATATGTATGTGCATGCAGTCTATCGCATCCAGTACCTCCGGGTAGTGTGCCACATGGTGGAAGAGAAGCATATGTCTGGCCAACTCCTCCTGTGTTCGGGCAAAGTATATATGCTCATTGGCATGTGGTAACATGGCATCCAGGAACTGGTGTAGTACCCTGGATGCTGATGCCTGTGAGATCCTCATTATATCTCCAGTTGGCCTTTGAAAGGTACCTGTGGCTAGTATTCACAAGCTTACACATACCTTCGTGTCCACTGGGATGGGTTCCCCTCTGTTGTTTCTGGATCTCAGGTGTGGCCGTCACAGCTCAACTATTTGCTGTAAGATGTCCCTGTCCACCCTGTAACGCTCTACTATCTCCAGATCATGTAGCCCCTGGTAGGTTACCCTTGGTCTGAACACTCTTGTCCTCCTCCGGGGCCTGCGGTGGTTGTCAGCATCATCCTCCACAACAACGTCAGTCTCTAACACATGGTGATGAATCACAGCTATGGCAGCTCCCAACATGTACATTGTAAAGGTTCCCCTTATGTTTACACCTATGGTGCAGTGTTTGGGAATACACAGGTGTGTGTGGGGTGCTTTCACGCTTTATACTATTGTGCTGTGAACACTGATGATGTCATAGGGTGTGTATGTATGATCATAGCTGCAGGGTATCGTATGTGTTTTATGACAGGAACTACTATTGTGGTGCCTTTGGTGTTGAATTACATTTGGCTGCCGTGGATTACCTCTTGCCCTTCCCTTTACATTTCTTAATGTTTCACCTCCCAATTTCTGGCATGCATCCAGAAGCCTGCTTTCATTTGTACTTTCCTACACCTGGCTTATCTTGCGTAATGTGTTCTGTGGCTGGTCTACTGCAGGTTTGCTTTGCTCTGCTATGACAGTTCTCTTTTCTTTGCAATTCGACACCTTCCCTATCCTGTTTTGCAGGTTTCTGCGAGCAAACTTGTCAGCTGCTGGCAATTGCCCGCTGTGAGTTAATAGGTGTTAATTTCTCAGTTGTACTCCAATTACCCTACTGCAGCATTTCCTTATTTTCTTCCCCTGACCTTCCTGTCTGAGCTATGGTGGGCAGCGCATGCGTCCGCTTACTGGGTTTCGTGTACCTTTTCCTCCCCGTACACATGCGCTTTTGGGCACCATATGTGTTCTCAGCTAAACGATGCTATACCTACCTCCCCACCTCTGTCCTGAGGCTTTGCTTAGCAATGGCCAGGCCGGATTTGCATTGCTCCAATGTGCTTACAGCTACGGTGGCAGACCCCACTGCTGATGTCATGTATACCGCTAAGCCACTCCTCAGTGTTGTAGCGCTGCGCCGTATGGTACATCCTTAGTCCGGCAGAACGTTTGTGATTCACTATTACCTGCCTCATTTGCATGGCATTGACTACTAATTCCTAGTTACCACGTCAAACACTGTCACAGACCCTTAGCAACCCTTGCAGCTTGGTTGTGGTGTACCATGCATACCATTGAGCATTATGGTGAAATCATGATTTGTATTACATTGTAATTTTATGACATTTGTATATATTTTCTTTGTGTTCCCATTTGCGCACACATGCCCTGCGGTTGTACTTTGCGTTACTGTGGACATGACATTAAATGTTGTTTTTTAGGTGTTGTGCATCTTTTCTTATGCCATTGGCTGTATATTTAGCCATTGGCATATGTTAACTTTGTAATACATGAGTCTGGTCCACTTTCATAGCTCCAATGTTCTGTTTGGAAAAATGTAAACCATGTTTTTTGGTTTACATTTCTGTGGGCTTACGCTACGCCTGCATGAATCGCTATGTACCTTCATTTGCATGGTGCAGCACTGTGCATGGGGTAATTAGCATATCCTAAGCCGAGGGCTGCACAGATCTAGCGTACGCCGGTAGTACATGTGGAATTGGATGGTACCTGAATCGCTCGGCGGCCATGTTTGGTGTTATACCACCTATGCTACACCTGCGCCTGGCGCAAGCTTCATGAATCCCGGGGCTTGTCTTTCAGTAATTTTATTGTATGTATTTATTATTTTAAGTAATTAAATTGATTGGTCTACAGACCATTTTCTGCCATCATCAAGGCCTCATTTGCATTTACAATGTTTCAGAAGTAAAATACATTTAACAGATATTACACAGTTCAATGGCAGAAAATGGTTATAATACAGTGAAATGGATATATTATTGAAAAATATAGTATAACTTTTACAGTAGTAAGAAAGTAATAGGAACTGCATATAACAACAATCATCAGAAATTTTATGAAGTGGACATTAAGTATTCTCAGAATAAATGCTCAGCATCATTCTGGGGGGGGGGAGTAAACTAAACTGTGCAAGTATGAGTCATTTGTTTGATGATACATTTTTAGCCAGCGTTGAAACAGTGATACTTGTTGCATTCATTGGTTAAAAAAATGACTTAATTTCTTTTTAAAAGTATGCAACTTTTAGATTTTCCCAATATCCTGAAGCCCAAAGCTCAATGCTATAGGTTAAAGCTTTCAGCATGTTTTTTGTCCTATTGCTTTGGTGAAGTGTGGTCTTGACAGCAATAAAGCATTGTCTGTAGATGAGCTTAGGGAATAATTGGTTTCCCTGTGCTATAATGTATTTGCTGTGTAGTACTGTGTAGTAAGGAGTATTTGCTGTGTAGTACTTATTTGCTGTGCAGTACTGTGTAGAAAGTAGTATTTGCTGTGTAATACCGTGTAGTAAGGAGTATTTGCTGTGTAATACTGTGTAGCAAGTAGTATTTGCTGTGTAATACTGTGTAGTAAGGAGTATTTGCTGTGTAGTACTGTGTACTAAGGAGTAGTGCAGTAATTTGTATGTCTGTTTGGTAGCAGAGTGGCCCTTGCTGTTATTGACACTCCATTTAATTTTTTCCAGTGAGTAGCAATGATGTTCTTATGCACTCCACAGGATGTGACTCTGATATGAAATTAGTAAAGAAAGCAGCACTGAAATTACAAATTGTGTTATTAAGCTAATTGTGTTATTCAGCTGATGGATGTCAGCATGATAAAATGCCGTATCACCCCTTCTGTATTGAGGCACAATCACTGAATAAAGCAAAACTACAGCAAATTGATATCTCATAATTATGTTTTTTTGAAACTGTATAATTCCTGTAGGTGTTGAGCTGCAGATAAAAAAATACATGGTAAAAACAGAACAACAAAATATAAAAATGGATGATAATGTGTTAGTAATTATTACAAACAGTGAACAGTGTGTTTACTTCAGTGGAAGCAAGAAGCATTGTGGTTCAAACTATATTTCCACAGCTCACTACTGTGACCACCACAGGGGCATGCAGACAAGCCTTACACTGAAACATGTGCTATGTACTTTATATATAGCTACAAGCTATAAAACATTACTGCTAAATTAATTTACAAATGGATATTTTACTTGCTATGACTATTACAGACAGTGTTACATCTTCCCGGCTTTCAACAATTTCTATTTTTGCCATACTTCTATAAATGGAACAAAACAGGTGATATTTTAAACTGCAGTTCATATTTAAAGAAAAGCTAAAAAGGAAATGCTTGCAGCTATGGTACCAGTAAATGTAGAAATAAACAACAAAATTCACTTACTCATTAATCATGTTAGGTATTAAATAAAGCTTGATTATTTTGCCAGAGTGTTAACGTGTTACATCTTTTTACCTTCCATCAATTTCTCTTAATATAATACCTTAGAAATATACCAAAATGGGTAATATTTTAAATTGTAGATCATATTTAAAGACAAAATATAAAACAAGAAAATGCTTGTCAGCTCTGATATCTTAATCAAGTATACTCAGTTACTTATATATTTCCTAATATCAAATTCCATGGTATTTTTGATTGTATCTGATAATGTAGCTATTATTTCTTAATTATATGCTGATAAAACAGAGTGTCCTGCTCACCTGGTCCTTATCCAGTTTTAGATCCAGTTTTTATGAAAGTGACAATCTTGTCACGCCAAAATGCTTTGCCACATACGTAAACCTGTAGGGTATTAAGTAATACCTAAAACAGCTGACATGCTCGGGTACACATTGTTATGAATCAGTTATAACTTCCATATGTTAAATACATTATGCTGTATACTGATACACTATAAGGCAATAGTATTATATTAGAATATATTATGTAAACAACATTATACCATGGATCAGAACAATACGGCAAGCTTGAAAAGCTTTAAGACATGCTGGGGAAATGTCAATTTGTAAGCTTACAAAAAGAAGAAAATGGACAACTATATTACAAAAAACATGTAATAGAAAGATCTAAAACCTATGGTGAGGTAAATAAAATGCATTTTATTTTACATTAAATGTAATAATATTTTGGCAGAACAGTCACAGCAATGCTTAATTTGATTAATTAATTTGGTAGATAAACAGTTTTCATATGCAATCACAAAATACCTTAAACTATTTCAGTATGATGTTTATTTTAGCAGTGGTGATACTTTGGGATTTATAGATAAATAGCTCAAAACACAGAGCAACTTATCAGCCATGCAAAGGATGCAGGGATTCATAAATACTATGTAGTAAATGTCTTTAAGCTGTGAGCTGCCTCATGAATCAAACTCCTGAGTATTTGTGCAATATTCTTCTATGAATCCCCTTGTCTTAGAGAAGTTAACTTTATAAACCCTAGTGCTACAGAAGAGATAATCTCCCATTCTGTCAAGTTAAATTTCATTTTGTTAATATGAATTGAAATTAAAGGTACTCTCAAATGTTGGCTACTTTATCTGGTCTGTTTTTGTAAATTTACTGTCAGAGATCTTGTTGTAATTGAAAGTGAAAGGGAACTTTAGTAACCCCCAAAATCATACAGTTATATATTTCATGTGTCTTAATTTGTCCTGCATTATTACTTACACTTTAACTGGGTACCTTACTCAGTAGTCTTTGTTCACTGTTTGAACTATATTGCTTGTATTTTATTTGTATTTGTATTTGCAGTGTACATACATTGTTAGCAGTGCTGCATCTCTGTCTCTCTGTATCTATCTCTCTCTCTCTCTGTTGAGTTTACAACTTCCAAAAATGCATACCCAGCCTTTGTAATTCTAACAACTAAAACTTGTACCACAGGCTCCTGCAGTTTTGCCACAATTTATTAATATTCAGAAGTCTAAATACTTTCTGATTGCAAACTTTATCATAAACAGTAGTTTTCCTTTCTGAGGAGTATTTTGAGGGCTGTAGCATTTGTAAACAATAATCAATGTTCAACTGGGGGTTGCACAGTATTTACCATTGAGTAGCAACATTTGCCCATGTGGTTTAAAAAGGACAGGTGGATAGCAAGTGGATAGACATTGCTCAATCTAAAACCAAACATGAATTATTGCCAGACTACCCTGGTTAAGTTGAAAAGGGTTTAATCCAGGCCAAATTCTGATTCAATTCATGCACATTGATATACTAGTGTAATCTCTCATCATCAGATGAGCCATTGTCTGGGACAAAGCAATTCATCTACCTGAATTTGGTCACCATGTTCAAGGGTTTTGAGTGGAGATACAACCTTTCGCATGATGTCTGTTTCTTAAGATTTTTCTTTATATTCCTGTGATGTCCCCACTCTAGGCTAGTAATCAAGGAGCCTGAATCCTCACTTTTAGCACTGGAGAGGGATGTTCACTTAGAACAAAAATGAATACACCCAGTATTTCCAGATGCAGCTCTCTGCATCAAGCATAATTTCCCTTAAGAGCACACAGGGAGCACACTCAGCCCGTGGTCTGGGTTTCTCTCTCTCTCTTTCTTATCCCAGGTCTCTAGTAAGGCTTCCCCCTGACACAGCTGCAGAGTTAAGTCGTCAGTCGAGTATCCAACCCAAATCATCCACCGCTGTCTCTCTGAAACCAGTGCTTTGTGTCCCTGCTCCAGGTAGCTGACACACACTCTTTGAGATCTGATTTGCACACACACATACCTGAGAAAGGCTGTCTCAGGTTTACTAGCTATGCCACCTTCTGCACAGACTATAAGGTAGTTACTATCACCAGACACTCCCAAGAGAGCTACTCTAAGGCTCTTACAAGGGTACCCAATTATACTGAGTGAAATTAATATTAATATAAATGGTAGTTTGATTAATGTAGTAAGGCTTTCAGGAGTGGCCACATAGTCAGAAAACAGATATGAGTATTCTCAAAGGTTAAAATATTCTCTAAGTGACCAGCCACAATGAAAAGTTTAAATATATTTAATAATAAATAATACAAGAAAGTGAAAATACTAAATATCTATTTACAATAAAAAAAGAGTTTCAACCATGGGAAATATTAAAATAACACATATGAATAGAATCACACAAATACAGAAAAGCAGTGCTTAACTAATCTCACTATATTTTCTTGACAAATCTAGAGTTACTATTCCCTAGTCACTTATTTGTGCAAGGTGAGATGAAGTAGGTGATTGATCCTTCTATGTCTGATTTCCAAAGCAGAGTGCTCTGAGACTTCCATCTCATCTAGTATTAAACATTATTTTGGTGATGGATTCCAGAATGATATCACATACATCTGGTCATCTTAATCCTGGTTCCCATGCAAACCCCTATTGTTAGAAACTGCCAGGATTTAGCACCTATGTGTCAATAATACACACACACACACACAGAGCCTTGTTAAGATCTGCTGCAGCTCCTGGATGTCATAAAACAATAAAACACCTCCACTCTTCCTATAGGAGCTAATAAACCAAACTTACAGACATTGCATTTTTGGCTTCATTCAAAACTTTGAGATAACATCTTTATGGCCTAGGCCCAGTAATTTAATTTCTTACTATTTCTCAAAGTTAGCTGGAGCTGAGCTTAACCTCTTCTCTTCCAGTACTATTTGTTAAAACATATGCATTTAAACAGTTACAATACAGTATTGTCTGCTATACATGTATATTTCTTTTCTGTCCAGCAGGGCACACTGTTGATATATTTTTAAAACAAGCAACTTTACAAATACATTTTTTAAATATAAACATCTGTACAAATCAGTTTGATATACAAATGACATGTAATTCTTTACAAACTTCTAGCTATCTGTGTTGGTATATGTTCCACATCCACTGCCCTACCTTTCCTGGCATACTTGGCAATACCTCACATCGTCACAGTCCCTATGTTAGCTTTGCCTGCAGATCCAAAGTACTTTGGCATCCCGCCTACTGCAGCCTCTAAAACAACCCAATAATTGTCCAATCCTCCAAACCATGAAAACAAAACTTCATTACACTGAGCACAGCTTCTTTGACCTTGCTACCAAATTCCCCCAACCTATATTGACCTTGTAAACTATACTATCTTTGGCCCCTTTTCAAAAATACAATTTCAGATAAAGTGCATGCAAAAAAAACACTATAGGTCACAACACATAACCCATACAGGCCATTGAATTTTCCACCTGTAGCTATAACCACCTAAAAATAATCCTTTACATCAGCAGACTCACTACTTGCAACTATATCCCTCTCTCCTTCCCATTATAGCTTGCTCTGAAGTTCTTTCCAGCTTAATTCTAACCATTTATACATGTGTACATAGTCTCCTGCTATCTAGTAACAAAGCAATCTACTTAAGCTTGCTATAGTAAATTCTTCAATATTTCTGTCATGACCATTTACATTATTCATCAAACTACTTCTTACTTATTTTATTTCAGCCTGGTCTGCGTCTGAAATCATTCATGTCTGATCAAAGCTCTACCACACCGAACAAATGTGAAATGAAATAAAAATAAACAAATAAAATAAAGATCAGTGAATCTCTCTCCTCGTTTGCCACATTCCCCTGTGTTCAGCTCCCCAGACCAGAGGCCACTACCACTAATAGTGATAGCATGCATAAAGTCATATTACTTATGTTCTAATGCATTTTAACTGGTTAGTCATCTAAAAGGATCAGGATGACTAACTTTTCTATGATGTCTACCTTTATACAGTTTTGTAAGCTGCAATTTGAGAGATGTAGGTGAAACAGAAACAGGTTGTTTGTTGAAATGATTGCCCATGCTGTCTACTCTTTAAAATTACCTGTGTCTGAACTTCTGTTCCTGGCAGTGAAGGTGAACTCTCTGTGCCCATAAGTGACCCACACCATGCTCTTGATGTCTCTTTCAGCTGTCCATGTCAGTTTAGTGAGCTGCTAAATAAATTAGCTGTTCAGATGATCTGTACATGTGTGTCATAAAGCATATGTTCATAGGTTCATAGGTTCATAGGTTCATACTAGGCTATCTGCCCTAGGGCATTTATAAGCCTAGCCAGAGTGTGTTTGGCTTTCGCCACCCATTTTAAATTAATTTTGCTATGCCCTTTTTCGAGGTTAGTATACTGTGCCTCTGTCTAACAGTGACACAGAAGTGATACCTGGGGTAAGCCTACGATTTCCCATCCACTCATCATGATTCCTCTTGAAGAGAGTCAATGAGGGACTCTGCCTAACCTGGACTGGGATTTTATTCCAGAGTGAAGGGAGCCTCTGGGTTATGAAGCTGTCCCTCCAGCATGTCCTATTTATTTCAGTGCTGAGGTTCAAGTCTCTCGAGCACGTAGCTCGATGGGATTTGGATTTTCTGAGGTGCAGCATGTCCATTAATTCTGGGTTGGACATGGCTTTATACGTCAGGCACAGATCGCCTCTGAACAGGTGGTATGCCACTGAGTAGAGCTGGAGTTTCTTTAACTGGGCAGCATATGGCATCTGTTTGAGCCCTTTGATCCTCTTGGTGAGGTACTTTTGGGGTCTTTCCATTTGCTGCAGGTGTCTGGTAAGGTACATCCCAAAAGGGGCATTGTACTCAATTATGGGCCTGATGAGGGATGAGTAAAGAGGCACGATGACGTCTCCTGATCTAGATGTGAATCCCTTCATGATTAGGTGGGCTATATAAAATGTTTTTCTAACCACTTTGGCCATGTGGTTGTCAAATGAGAGATTGCTATCAACTTGGGTCCCCAGGTCCCTAATTACTTCTTCTGTACTTAATGGATTACCACCTATGTGGTAATTTGTGGGCACTTTGTTTTTGCCAAAGGGGAAGACTATACACTTTTTGGCATTTAGCTTGAGGCCATGGCTCTGGCACCAGTTGTCTGTTTCTATGAGGCCCTTTTGGAGGATGCTTGTGTCGGCTGGAGAGTCAATTATGGTGCCCAGTTTGCAGTCATCTGCGAACTTGGTCAGCCACAGTCTTTCCGTGTTGGCCTGTACCTCCGAGAAATATATACCGAACAAGAGAGGTCCCAGGACTGAGCCTTTTGGGACACCACTTGTAACTGGTTTGGAGTCTGACATGGCTCCAGCAATTCTGACCATGTGGGTTCTGTCCTTGAGCCAGTTTGCAATCCATCTAGTGACATAGGGGTTTATATTTAAGCTGGTGAGCTTATCTATAATGCCCGAGTGGGGTATTGTATCGAAGGCTTTTACGAGGTCCAGGTAGGCTGTGTGGACCACCTTCCCCTTGTCAATGGCCTTGGTGACTGTTTCAAAGAAATCAACCAGGTTTAAGAGGCAGGATCTGCCCTTAACAAAGCCGAACTGGGTAGGGTCCAGTGTTTGTAGGTCCCCAATATCTTTATTTATGAGGTCCATGATGATCCTTTCCATAGCTTTGCAGACCAAGCTAGTCAGTCTTATGGGGCGATAGTTTCCAGGATCCGTTGAGGCACCACCTTTATGGAGAGGGACCACTGTTGCTGTACGCCACTCTTTGGTCACATATCCTGTAGTAAGGCTGAGATTGAACAGTAGTTTTATGTTTGGGTTTAGCTCTTCTTGGAGTTCATGTAGGACGCAGCCCGGGACACCGTCTGGTCCCATTGATGCTGTGTTTTTTGCTTTGGAGAGGGCGGCTCTTACCTGAGCATCTGAGATGTCAGGGGGGCAGCACTCTGCTGGGATAGATATTTGCCCTTTTGGTGGGGAGGGGGGGGGATTTGCGCTGAACCTGTCAGCTAGGATGTTGGCAATGTCTGTGGGTTTGGTGTATTTTTTGTCATTTTGGACTAATTCTGAGCATATCTGGGAATTACCACAGGTTCCTAACATAACTAAAGCAAGCCTTGTGATTATCCTTAGTGTCCTGTGCAATGTTTCTCTCGAAGCTGGCCTTAGACAATTTTATGTGTGCCCGTAGTTTTTTGCTAATACTGATCAGTGATGCCTTCCCTTTTTGGGATTTTGCTCTATCATTTAGTAGCTTCCTCCTTCTATTGTATAGTTTGTTTATGGCTGGGGTCCACCAGACAGGACGTCTGCCTTTGGAGGATTGGGTCTTGGTTTTATTTGGGATCACATGATCCATGCATTCCTGAAGGTGTTCATAGAATGTGTTTATAAAGGATTCTGCGGTCTGGGCCGTATTTTCTACAGGCCCGGGGGCTTTGAAGGATTCCACCTCAGTTTTGAGGAGTGTGAAATTTGCTTTAGAGAAGTTTTTCACTGTGGTTTTCAGGGCAGGGGGTGGGGTCGGGATGTGAATATCCAGTGAGATTAGTTTATGGTCTGATCTTACCAGTGAGGGATACACTTCTGGTCTGGAGCATAGAGTCCCCATGTTGGTGATGATCAGGTCCAGTATGTTTTCCCCTCTTGTGGGAGTGGTAACAAGTTGTTCCATAGCATTTGAGTTTATAAATTCTAGGAACCTTTGGGCTAGGGTGTTGGAGCTAGAATAATGCTCCCAGTCTATGTTTGGGTAGTTGAAGTCGCCCAATATAATGGTGTTTGGAGAGACCTTCATATTTTCCAGTGTTCTCAGGAAGGCCGAGTGGGGTTCCTGGGTTTGGGAGGGTGGTCTGTAGCAGGCTATAAACTGGAAGGCAGTTTTACCCACTGTTAGTTGCACATGGATAGTCTCTGATGCTTCGTGCTTTGCCACCAACCTGGAGGTGTGGGTATCTTTGATGAATATCGATACTCCCCCTCCTTTTGTGGTTCGGTCCAAGTTTTGGGGCCAAAAAGCATGATATGAGGTATAACCTGGTAGTGCTGGGGTGCTCTCGGGAGCCCTGAACCACGTTTCTGTTACTGCACAGATATCGATGTTCTCCATGCTAAGGAGAGTTTTGAGTGCATGCATCTTGAGGTTTAGACTTCTGGCGTTGAGTAGCATTACTCTTAGTTTCTTATCCCTTGTGATACCTATGGAGGTGGGTTTGTCTTTTGAGCCTTGAATCAAGAAGAATAGGACAGATACTTACAAGTACCCCAAACATATACAGCTGGTGGCAGAGAAGAGCGACTTTTTTAGGAAAAATAAAAGAAAAGCAACTTGAAAGCAAAGAAACACTGTGTGAAAGTGAAGGAAGTAGAAAGGGCATATAAGAATATAATTTTTCAGAGAAATAGTGGTTGAATGGCATAGGATGAGTAGCTTCAGGGCATTGATCAAATAGGCATAAAGGAACATTAATGGTAAGGAACGAAGCCTGAAACTGGATATCAAACATGGTGTCAAGGGTTACTTTTATTACAAGCGTGCAAAAATTAGGTAGGGCCAGGAGTTCTTGTCTTCTGCATATTCAGTGTTTTGAGATAACACTGTAAAATAGTAAAAATGACACTATAGCAAGATCCAGGTATCAAAAGTAAATCATAATTAATTATAGTAATAATAATGTTGCATTAAATTCACATGCAATGACACAAAACTTAGTTTGTAATGTGCATGAACTCTAGATCTACTGCTGTCTTCAGGTGGGGAGTCTGTGTGTCTAGGACCTTGCTCATGTATGTTTTGGGATGTTTACAGCCTGAATTAAGAAAGCAGTATCATTTATATCAAGCATTTTTCTCAGTAAAGCTGCACCTTAAATCAGCTGCTAAAAACATTATGAATGCCGTTGATGGAAAATTTATAAGCTTGTTTTACTAGCCCATATCTGTTGCTGCAACAAGTCAATAACTTGCTATTTACTTAAGATATCACAGAAAGAAAAAAATGAGGCCTCTCAGAACCTGACATGTCTTCATTAAATGGCCACACCCTCAAAAAAGAGCAGTTCCAAAGAAATCATGTAAAGTAAAATGTCATTAAATGTAAACATTTAAGAAATGTATTTTTAGAAAAAAATTGATTCACTGTATATCGAAACAATGTGCAAAATCAGAATTATATCTTTTTATTACTGACTCAATCTAACATAAAAATCTTTTACTGAAATAACTTTTTTTATCGGGTTTAACTAGAAATGCACCTCTGGAAATTTATTTCACTGATAGAGAAGAAGGTTCTGCTGACCTTAGCACAATGTTGTACTTGTCATGTAAATTCACAAAAGCAGACAAGACAACTTTAGACAATGATGTTAGAGTGAGCTAAACAAACTTTTGTCTGGGCACAGTTCTTATGTAGGTGAGTATAGTGCTACCTAACAAATGTACCCATATTAAGCCATCAAAGAGGACCTGCTTAAATATAGTGTGCTCACAATATGTACACATTTCTCAATTGACTTACAGTGTACAGGCACACATGGACAGCACAAAAACACAAGAATTAATTTGTCCAAAGAAGGGTTTAAAAAGTTTTTGCAATAAATAGTCATGTTGTCAAACAACTAGATAGAATCCGAACTGAGAATTTAGAAACCAAATGAATTCTGAAACTAAGAGCAAATATTGGTCATGGTTTAAATGATTGTGTACCACTGAGACCTATTTTAAAGAATAGACCACTTTGTAGGTAATATTGTGTTCTAATTCTGTCATATCTTTTATTTGTGTATATTTGTTACAGATATATACATTTTATCTTTTAATACACCATTTGGTATTTTATATTGACATTTTTTATGTAGTTTGTGTTTTTATGTTACAGTTTATGTAACTGTCACTTTATTTCTTTAAGAGAATTACTATCAAATCATGTGATTCAATGATTGTTAGTATAAAGACAGGTGTGTCTGTACTTTGTTCTATACACCTGAAGAAGCCTGATGGTGAAAGTGCTTGTGTTTCTGCAATAAAATTATTTGGAGAGCCTGGAGCCATACCTTAGTTTTATTTTTTCATTTGGATACAGACTGTGTTTATTACTGAGGTACCCGGTAGCTGTTGGAATTGTCTTTTACTTTTATAACTAGATAGAATCGATTGAAGAACTTGGCATAATGGTTATGATCTTTACTTCATAGATGCAAGTTACAGGGTTTGATTCTAACCTCAAGTTATTAGCTAAGCCTAAAATGGCCTTTCAGGGCAGTTAGCCTATTATTCACCTATGAACTAATATGTACAATGATATGATGGTGTAGCAGTCAAAATTTTTTATCCGATTCCACCTGTGTCCCTACTGGATAGGGGCATTGGGTGCTGACTTGGAACATGGACTAAATTTTTGGCTAGGCTTGTAAGAACCTCAAGGCTAATAGCCTAGTAACTTCCTATGATCCTTTGATCCAAGTCACTTCTTTTGAGAGGCTTTTTTTTTGCTGAATAATATGCATTTTCTGTTAGGCATGAATGTTGCATAATAAAAGATGATGTCAATAGCTGCTATAAACCCAGAATTAAGTTCAAGGAGGTTTATCACATAGTATAAAAATGCCACAGCTCTAGATAGTTATCTTATATGGATTCTAGTGGCACCCAATATCAAAATCCAGTCTAAATTCGTAACCATGCAAGTCAGTACCTTACAAGGCAACATTCTTTTGCAAGCAGAACAACTTGGTTTGGAGTCAGAGAGTTCAGAATTAGTAATGCAAGGTTTTATCAGTAACAAAGAACTCTGGGATCTATACACTTAAAAAAATAGTTGTACACATTATAACATTTACTTTTAACCCTTCACATTTATGTTGAACTAGCCTGTATAAAATGTCAACAGCATGACATTAAATGTAGTAATGCCATCATTGAATACAAGTTATAAATCGGTTCCCACAACTGAAACAAAATATGAAAGAAATGCCTCTGCTGATAGACCATTGTAGTGCTTCTGTGAGAGATGCCAATGTTTCCTGTCGCTTTAGTAGTGGGTATACATTTCCACACTGAAATATGATTTACAAACCCCATAACAGCTAATATGAATATGACACTCAATGCAAGTGTTTGATAATGCTGTGGATTTTAACCAACGAAGGAAAAAATGGGTAAGATTATAAATGTAGTGCCTAAAAAGAAGACATGTAGAAAGCCAACCATGGTTCATAAATAGTAATACATCAGCATCACACAGAAGGCATCATGTTTACACTGAACAGGGTAACATCACATTGACCAGATTCACATAGGCAAGAGAAAAAGCATAACTGCACTGCCAGCAATGCCATTCAGAGGCAGACAGAACAGTCTAGCAGAAAATCTAACATAAACTGCAGTGCACAACTCTTTATCTGGGGGGGGTAGCCATTATAATAAAGCGATCTTTCCAAGGAGAGATCACTTCTATTAAAACTGACCCTAATGGAAGATGGACTTTATTTACTAGAATTTCATACCCTAAATAAATCCCTACTCTTTATCAATATTTACAGCCCCTGCTCAAATCAACATCTTTTCATATATGAAATCTTTAATATATTAGCTAACCACCCAAAACATTTTTGCATCATAGGAGGGGACTGGAACGCCTTATTAACCCCAGACAGAGATAGGTCACATAATGAAAACAGGCAATCCCACCATACTACTCTAACACTTGAAGAACTACAAAACACCTTTGACTTAATTGACCCAAATTTCAATATGATAAAACAATATCAAGATTGACTTTTTTCTCAGCCACCCATAAAACCTGCTCCAGAATAGACACTTTTCTAATTGCCCAAACCTTGCTTTCTTATAGACTAAAATATGTTGCATCACCCAGATCTATATCAGATCATTCAAATGTTAGGCTCCCCCTCAACATTCAAACCTATAAGCAAAATGTCCCCTATTTCAGTAATTGGACATTAAATCCTTAAATCATTCAAAACCAAGAAGTAGCACAGGAAGTTAATAATATACTAGCCCAACTTGATATGGACATTATAATCACTCAAATTCCTTATGACATGCAAAGGGCGGCTGCTAAAGCGGTTATTAGAGGTGTCATTATCCAAAAATCTGCATGGTTTAAGAAAAAAAATACAATAACATAAAAAAAAACTGGAGACCCAAATCAGGACTGCTAAATTAGAACTTTAAAAAAATACTCAAAGGACCTGGATGATAAAATGACCGAATGGCAAAAGCAATTGCATAAACACTATCTAGAAAATCTCTCTCTGTTAGAGCAAAGATCAATATATCAATACTCAGAGTGGGCATAAACACCTTCAAAAGTTCTAGCTAGATTAATAAATATTAATAATGGACCACCGAGGATAAAAAAAAATACAGTATGAAGGGCTCTTGAAACACAAAGACCAAGACATTGTAGATACATTTGAAGACATTTACAATAAGTTATATAATTTATCCCTCCCTCCCTCCCTCCCTGTAGAGACAAATTTCGTAATTTTATACATAATATAAAATTCCCACAAATTACAGACGATCAGGGAAAACTTCTAAAAACACCCTTGCAACTAAAAGAGATAAAAGCTGCTATAAACAAACTCAAGCCAGGTAAATCTCCTGGGCCCAATGTCTACACCTCTGAATTCTATAAACAATTCATGGAACCTGTCTTTAAAGTCTTATTAAAAGTTTTCAACTATATAATACAATACAGTATAACAGATACATATTTTAATAATTCCAAAGCTGTACTAATTCCCAAACCAAACTCTGACCCAACAGACCCAGCCAACTATAGACCAATTGCCCTAATAAATACTGACCTTAAGATTCTAACAAATAGACTCAAAAATATACTCCCTTCCATCATCCCCCAAGAACAAAAGGTCTTCATGCTAAATAGGCAATCAAGCGACAACACCCTTCTCTTGGATACCACTATCAGACTTCTTAACAATGATAAGTGCCCCAGATATGTTCTCGCTGCTGAGGCAAGTCAAGCTTTTGATAGAGTTAACTTAAATTTTCTATTCAATGTATTGCCTTTGTTTGGAATTCCTCAGGAATTTATAAAGATTATTAAGGTTCTATATCAGAAAACTGCTACCACTATACAGATAAATAATCTCAAAACCACCCCCGTTCCCATATCCAATGGCAAAAGGCAAGATTGCCCTCTCTCCCTCTACCTCTTTAATTTCTATTTGGAACCCCTTCTCCTGTCTATTTCACAAAATACCTTCCGTCACATACCTCAAATCTTTAATATAAACCTTATGTATTCAGCCTTTGCTGATGATTTAAATATATATTTTCAACTTCCCACCACTGATCTCCTAAAAATACTCAAAGCAATAGCTGAGTTCTCTGAAATTTCTAATTATAAATTAAATCCGAATAAATCCCATTTATTTTCCTTGATTCTTCTTGGCCGTAAGGAATTTTACTTTCCTGAGAGTGAGATCAAGATTAACTACCAGATAAAATACCTAGGAATACTATAGACCCCCAATTTTAAGGAAATCATAAAGAATAGTCTACTACATACATGGATCAACACTGAAAATGATATTAATAGATGGAAGAACATTAATATGTATCTACTTTCAAAAGCTTGTGCCGTCAAGATGAATCTTTTACCAAGAATACTCTTCCAATTAAATGTCACCTTCTCAAATATTCCCCCCAAATTTTTTCTTGATATAGATAAAGCTATATCAAGATTCTTATGGTATCCCAAATCTACCAGAATTAAATATAATAAACTTGTACTTACCAAAGATAAAGGTGGATTGGGATTACCAGACTTCAAACTTTACTATTGTATAATTACCGCTTACAGGTCAATACAGGTAATAAACCACAACCCAAATGCTAGCACATGGGCACCTCAGTGGACCAAAATCTGGTATGAATAACTTAAATCCCTTGAATATAACCCCAGATCTCTTCCCTTTTTAAATTTAAGTCAAAAAGACCTATTCACAAAGAACCTACACCCATTGATTAAACATATGATCCTAACTACTCAAAAACTATTCAAATCGATATAACTATTTAATGCCCTTGCTTTTATACAACTGTTCCAGCTAAATCCTAACCTACTAATAAATAATAAACCCCTAAATTTAACGAACTACCCTCTGATAAAAGATCTTACAATATGGGAAATTTGCAAATAGAAAGAATCTAATATATTGCAACTAAGGTTGAAACTCAATCTTCCTAAGAAATATACTATCACTCTTAGCCAAATCCATTGTCTTATAAATACTAAATTTCCACAAACTAATGTCGACCCGCATGACATTAACTTAGTTAAACTAATATTTAAAAATCTAGTGACTAAAGGAAAAACAATCTCTAGGACATATAATTTGTAATTAACATAAAATACCATAATTCTCTATTATTCTCAACCTATTAGCAAGGAAAAAGCCAATTAATTACTGAAGAAAGCAAAGGACTGGCCATTGAAAATACGATCAAGTTTATTCCCTCTAAGCAGCTGCTATACACTCAAATTATGATTAATAACAATGTCTACTATGCCCCATCAAAACTAAATAAGTTCAATCCAAAATTTTGTCTATATGCCCACACTGCCCAAACCAAACAGCTGGCATTCTCCATGTTATGTGGGACTGTAGTAAAGAACACAACCCATGGTGCTCTTTAAGAGCTAAATTAGAGAAGCTGGGATATGAAAAAACAACCCTGTCATGGGGGACAGCTATATTGCACACTAACACAAATAAGCTTCCAAAAAACTTTAAAACATATCCATATCACAATGTGTGCCCTTATTAAATTGTACATCACAAAAAAATTGGACTGTCACATCTCCAATCACATGGGTAGACTTTAGCAAACTAGCTAATAATATATCTCATCTCATAAATTAGTTTATACAACAAAAAAAGTATTACTATCAGAAATATTGGGATTATTTACTAGATGTAATTCTCAAGAATTAAAAATAGACCCCCACACTGGCCTGTTAAGACAGACCTTCATAAGCAGAGCTTGCATTATAAGCAGCTTATCTCCTTTCCTGTCTATACACATAAATATATCTCTACCTTACTTATCGACACCAAGTGATTACATTTCTACCTCTGTCTCTTTATAAACTATACCCCTTATAATATCTCTCTTCTTTCAATTAATGTTAAGGTGATTTCTCTCTTTTGTTTGCTGATGTAGTGACCTGTAGTGTATCTAGTGTATATAGTTTGTCTTTAGCTTTTATGTTTTCTGTATGTATTGTAGATTTATGTTTTTGATTTGTTGTAATACTGGTATTATTGAAAAACTGAATAAAGAGATTTTTGAAAAAAAAAAACATAAACTGCAGTGCAGGATGCAATGGCTACAACCTGACACACACACACGCGCATGCGCACGCGCGTGTGTGTGTGTGTGTGTGTGTGTGTGTGTGTGTGTGTGTGTGTGTGTGTGTGTGTGTGTGTGTGTGTATCTGAAGGCTGGGTATATAGTGCCACTGTATGTGATATCACTCACAGTGGTTTGTTTTTTGAATGAGCATATTCTGGTCCATATTTTATCATTATAGAACACTGTATGCCCTCTGTAACTGCAGTATTACCAGAAACCAAACTCTTAGTAATCATCAGCCATAGAAATTATGTGCACACTGAGTACATGCCAAGTAATGTTTACCACTGCAGCACTGTTCTCTGATACCTGTATGTCTGTCTTGGCTGTGACATGCACACATGCCATGCACATTATAGAACTGTTGCATTCTATCCGGGTACCCAGTTGTCAGCTCTGTGTGTCAGTCCAGACTGCAAAGGCTGTGTGATCTAAGCTAAGTCCTGTGTATAGGTGCTACGTGGATTGTGTGCTTATGAGAGTTCAAGGTACCACAACTGGGTCCCCAAAATATATTAATGCCTCTCTTGCCACCCTTGTCTGTACTCATATATTGGATGCACAGCCTATCACTGCTGTATGCCCCAGAGGTTTCCTGTCCATCTGTATAGAGGTGCAAGTGGCACTATCCATGTACTGAACAAATAACCAGCCCTTGCTGTTCACCCTTCTGGTCTCCTGCCACTATTTATTCAGCACCATGAATGATCTTTGCATCCTTGTGCATAGCCCAGCCAAATGTCAGCCTAGTTTATTGCCTGTAACATGTCTACTGTGCCTGTGTATGAGTACCTGCCTACTCTTCATGTCCCATAGACTGTTCAGTTTTATGTCCCAGCAATGAGCAAGGAGCAATAGACATGTGCTCATTTTTAAGACATCCCCCAGGTTTCCCTACTACACAGCACTGAGGGCATCTTCTAAATCCCTCTGTTGGGGGTTTATCCCAGATACCAATAACACGCAACAGATGCTGCTTTTTTCAATCTGATGTACTTGTCAGAAGCAGCTTTTGGATGCTGACGTTATTTGAATATCAAGGGTACATATATGAATGACATTATTATCGATATTTTAAGGAAGCAACATTATGTCCTAATGCATAATATTTGCGGTTCTTGGATGTCTTCCTAATATGTCATTTAAAAATGGCAAAAATTCATCTGCCTTAAATATTGTCAAGATTAATTGTTCACAATTACAACATACTAGAGAAACTAATATTTCCAAAGAAACAGTTATTTGTAATTTTGAGTGCAAACATTGTTTATCATGGAAGCACATGATACAAATGATTAAATTGTAGATAGTACTAAAAGAATATTAAAATATCCCAGTTAATTAACTGCATGTATAAATGTGATATATTTGATTCATTGTAAATACAGATAATGGGCAGGATTCATGATGGCTTGCACGGAGTCTAAGAGTAAAGTAAAACTCCATGCAGCCATCATGTCCGACGAGCAATCCAGGAACAGCCTGCAGGGGCATGCAAGAGAGCTCCTAAAATGGCTCTTACACGGACAGGGCTGGGATATGCAAATTACTTCAATTGCAGGCGAAAGGCATGCAAATGAGGTAGATTTGCGATTCAGGAAACCCGAACCTGTCCGAGTAAGAGCAGTGTTATTTGCAGAAATGTACTCAGTTGACAACTGAGTACCATTCTGCAAATAGCAAAACGGAGCCGTGACAGCCCCAAATAAAGGTTGCATCCAGTGCAAGAAGCATGCCAATGTCCAAATATACAGCAATTGGCAATGTTTCCCAATGCAATATGAAAAAAAAAATTATTATTTTTTTTCTCCGATTTCCGAAGTTTAAGCGTAGCGTGGCACCGCGCAAATGGGCTGCGCTCTAAAAAACCAGAAAACTAAAAATTAAAACCCACAAATCAGGCAATTACACAGGCAGTACACTAGCCCAGCTCTGCCTAGCACTTAAAACTCTGCAAACAACAGTCCATTATGTTTCTCACAACAGACACTTGCAGTAAGCTAATAGAAGTGAAAACTGAAAAAGCTTTACTGAGACAAAGAAATGTTAGGGGCTGCCATTGCTGTTATAAGGCGACATATGCAACATGCTGAGGGTGGTGACAATGGAAATGCTGCTGGAAAACCCACAGTGAGGAGACGGAGAAGAGTGTACAGGCCCAGGGTAACCTACCAGGGGCTACATGAGCTAGAGATAGTGCAGTGCTATAGAGTGGACAGAGACCTCCTGCAGCAAATTGTTGAGCTGTGCAGGCCACACCTCACACACAGAACCAACAGAGGGGAACCCATCCCAGTGGAAACCAAGGTATGTATTGGCCTAAGAATATTAGCAACAGGTACCTTCCAGAGACCAACTGGTGATATGATGGGGATATCACAGGCATCAGCATCCAAGGTACTGCACCAGTTCCTGGATGCCATGTCAGCACATGTCAGTGATCATGTATATTTCCCCAATTCCCGTGAGGTATTGGCCAGCAATATGCGTCTCTTCCAGCAAATAGTGGAATACCCTGAGGTAGAGGGTGTAATAGACTGCACACACATATGAATCAAAGCACCAGCCAGTGAGCGGGTTAGGGTCTACTTCAACCACAAGGGCTTCCTCTCCATCAACTGCCAGGTTGTGTGTGATGCCCAGGGCATAATACTGAATGTGTGTGCTGGCTGCCCTGGAAGCTACCATGATTCCCATATCTGGCATCTGACGCAGCTGTACCAGACATTTGCCAATGGGGACATCCCACATAGTCACCTAGGGGAGGATGCTGGCTATGCACTGGAGCCATGGCTGATGACACCCATCAGAAATGCACAGACACCTGGACAGGAACGCCATAATGAGGCACACGCACAAACACGTAATGTAATTGAGCATGTGTTTGGGCTGCTCAAGTCATGGTTCCGGTGCCTGGACACATCTGGTGGAGCCTTGCAGTACTCACCAACTACATGTACCCAAATTGTCATGGTATGTGCTATGCTACATAATATGATCCTCTGATAACAGCTGTAGCAGGACCAGCATAGGCCTGGGCCAAACAGCCCCCCACCATTGCCAAGTCCATCACAGGCAGAGCGTGACTCGGAGGAGGAACAACCTGAGCCTGGCCCAGTAGGCAGAAGGAGGAGTGCCCAGTATGCTTTGGCCTTGGCAAAGAGGCAACACATAGCACATACACTGGCTCAGTAGGAACTCTGGAAATGATACCTTTCTCTGACTTGCACATATAGTAAAAGGGATGTCTAAGTTGACACTACCTGCTTTCAAACATGTACAGGGAGTGTAGTATGTGCATCTGACATAGGCAGGCCTGCAGCACCACCTGAGGCATGATTGCCAAGTGTTAAGCAATATAAAGCAGTGCTAAACAGCATTTACCACCATGTAGTATATGCAAACAAAATCGCACACAACAACTAGCACAACTGTGGTCAATGTTGAGTAATACTGGGCAACGTCCAGCAATGTTGGTGAATATTGAGCAATGTCGGACAAGCCTGGTCTAAGTAGGGCATAGCTGAACAAAAGCCAACCTGCTCATATTTGCTTAAATGGCCCTTAAGCAGTCTGGTCTGCTCAGTATGAAAATATAAAACAGTGATGGGCCTTGAACCCAGGATACTGCACACTATAGTTAAAGTACTGAACCACTAAACCGCGACAGTCTTGCAGTGGTCAGCCTGTATGAAGGAATGTTGATAAGTCTATGCAAAGTATCTCATGGAAACCTTGCAGGCACAGCATAATCCCTGTCTAGTTATGACACAAAGGTGAGTCCTGCAGTAAGAACAGAACCTGACTTCCAACACACACAGTATAAATGTTAATATTGGTCATGTTCACACACATCAACAAATGTAGTGGACCTCAAATAGCAACATACTGAAAGGTCACACTGGGCATGCTCACACACTTGAATAAATGAGACAAATGTCAGGCAACAAAACACGGAAAGCCTGAACTGGGCATACTCACACACATAGGCCATGTCTGAGTACAGCAGTGGGCCACACATATCTAGCACTTGCATGTGTTAACCCAGGAACCTCTCACTATCCAGCAATCTGCCCTGTGTACACAGTTATATGACAACAGACACATATATAATATAGTGGAACCCTGTCATAATCAAGTATGTTCTGCAGATACCTAAGTTGTTCATAGAAACTGGTAAAGCAAAGATAATAAAGACCTGCAAACAGTATCAGCAATAAACATTGTGCATCCCGAACATTAGCATAGGTTCAGAGGTCGATACTTGACTATCTGCCCTAGGGCATGTACAAGCATAGCCAGAGTGTGTTTGGCATTTGCAACCCTGTCAGATTACTACACTGTGCGTGTGAATAGTAGGTCACACAAGATAGCCCATGTATGTTTAGGCTAGTGTGCCTTTGTCTAGCAGGGACACAAAAGATATCCCAGGGGTAAACATACGATCACCCATACAGTCATCAAGATGTCTCCTGTAAGTGGTCAGTGGGTGGCTCTGCCTATGTGAAACTGGGATTACAATCCGGAGTGAGTGGAGCCTCTGGGATAAGAATCTGTCCCTCCAGCATGTCCTATTAACATCTGTGTTGAGGTATATGTCCCTGGAGTGTGTAGCTCCAAGGGAGTCAGATATCCTGAGGTGGAGCATGTCCAGTAATTCTGGGTTGGTTATATCTGTAAACAACAGGCACACATCATTTACCAGTAGATGGTAAGCGACTGAGTAGAGCTGGAGTTACTGCAACTGAACTGTGCATGGCATCCGTGTGAGTCCCTAGATCTGCTTGGTGAGGAACTTCTGTGGCAAGTACAGTTGCTGCAGGTGTTGGGTAAGGTACACCCCAAATGTGGCATTGTAACCAAGCATGGTTGTGATGAGTATAGGGGCACAGTGACCTCACTCGATCTAGATGTGAAACCATATGGGATAAGGTGGCCTATATAGAAGGTCTGTCCAACCACTTTGGCAATGTCATTGTCAAAGGTGACAGTACGAAGAAGTCATGTCCCCAAACCCCTAACAACTCCTACTGTATGTAATGGAGTACTACCTATGTGGTAATGTGTGGGCATGTTGTTATTCCCAAAGGAGGTGACTATGCAACTAATGGCATTTATCTGTAGGCCATGGCTCAGGCACCAGTCATCCATCTCTGTGAGACCCTGTTTTAGTATGCATGTGGCAGATGGAGAGTTGATTATGGCACCCAGTTTGGAGTCAAGTGCGAACATGGTCAGCCATATTCCTCCTATGGTAGCCTGTACGTCAGACAAATATATACTGAACAAGAGAGGTCCCAGGACTGAGCCATGCGGGATGCCATGCATAACTGGTGTATAGTCAGACATGGCACCTGCAATTCTGACCATGTGGGTGCTATCCCTGATCCAGGTAGCAATCCATCGTGTGAGATATGTGTCCATATCGACACTGGTGAGCCTATGCATAATGGCCCAATGGGTTATTGTGTTGAAGGGTTTTGCAAGGTTCAGGTAGGCTGTGTGGATAACTGTCCCTATGTTGATGGACCTGTTAACAGTTTAAAGAATACAAACAGGTTCAAGAGGCAAGATCTGCCCACAACAACACTGAAATGTGTAGGACACAGTGTCTGTAGGTTCCTGATGTCTATGTGTATGAGTCCCATGACAATACACTCCATAGCTTTGCAGAACAGGCTAGTTAGGCTTATAGGGCAATATTGTCTGTGGTCCATTGTGGCACCAACTCTGTGGAGTGGGACTACTGTTGCTGTATGCCATTCCTTGGGTACATATCCTGTAGTAACTCCGATATTGAACAGTGCTGTAATGTATGGGTTATGTCTGTCATGAAGCTCGTGTAAGATGCAGGCCGGGACACCATCTGGTCCCATTGATTCTGTGATGTACACTTTGAGGAGGGCAGCACTCACCTGTTACTGTGTGATGTCAGGGAGGTTACACTCTGTTGGGATGGATAGTTGCTCCTTAGGGGGAATGGGGGGAGACATCTGCACTGAACCTGTTTGCCAGGATGTTGGCAATGCCAGTGGGTTCAAGGTAAGTTTAGTCAGTATGCAGTAACTTACAGCATATCAGTAAGTGCCCACCCAGGTTCCTGACATAACTGAAGAAGGCCATGTGAAGGTCCTATGTGTCTGGTGCAATTGTCAGGTAGAAGCGGCCCTTAGAAAAGTTCATGAGTAACCGTAGCTGTCTGCTAGTGAAGATCACAGATGCCTTCCCCATCTGGGATTGTGCTCTATCATGTAGTAGCTTCCTCCTGACGTTGTACTGCTTATTAATGGCTGGGGTCTACCAGACAGGTCCCCTGTCATTGGAGGAGTGAGTCCTGTTGTTATTTGGGATAGCACAATCCATGCAGTCCACTAGGTATCCATAGAATGTGTTTGTAAAGGATTCAGCAGTCTGAGCCGTATTTGCCACTGTCTCAGGGTCTCTGAAGGATACCACCTTGCTTTGGTGAAGTGAGATGCTGGCTCATGAGAAGTTCACCAAGATTACCCAGGATGGGTGTGTGGAGGGTATATGTATGTCCACTGAGATACATGTATGTTCTGACCTTACCAATGAGGGGTATATCACTGGTGTGGAACATAGAGTCCCCATGTTGGTGATGATCAGGTCCAATATTTATTCCCCCTTGTGGCTGTGCTGACTGGTCGTGCCATAGCATATGAGTCTACAAATTGTAGTGACTGTTGGGTGAGGGTGTTGGGGCTTGAGTAGTATCCCCAGTCAATATTTGTGTATTTGAAGTCACCCAATATAATGGTGTTTGTGGAGACCTTCATATTCTCCATAGTTCCCATGAAAGCCGTGTGTGGTTCCTGAGTTTGGGAGGATGGTCTGTAGCAGGCAACAAACTGAAAGGCAGTTTTGCACAATGGTAGTTGTATATGCATGGTCTGTGATGCTTTGTGCAGTGCTACTAACCTGGAGGTGTGTGTATCTGTGATGTATATGGATACTCTCCCTAGTTGTGTTATCTGTTCCAAGTCATGTGGTCAGAAAGCATGGTATTAAACATAACCTGGTAGTGCTGTTGTGCATAAGTGAGCCTGAACCAGGCGTCTGTTAGTGCACAGATATCGCTATCCTCCATACTGAGTATAGTCCTGAGTGGCCGCAATATGAGGGTAACACATCTGGTGTTGAGCAGCATTACCCTTAGTTTCATTTAACCTGTAATGTCTATGGAGGTGGGTCAGTCTTTTGAGCCCTGCTTAAAAAAGGCACTATGGTGGTAGCAAGAGCCTTAGCCAGCATTCAAAAGTCCAAGGGTGACAGGTGCAAGCTGTCCATAGTGAAGCTATGTGGCATGTCGAGCATGTCACCACAGGCTGACAGACACTGTATCCCCTATGAATGACACCAATTTGTTAGCCAACTGTTAAACGTGATATGTTTGTCTGTATACTGTGACATCATAATTGGTGGGTGTAAGATGCTAGACAAGGTCAGGGTCATACTGGCCTGGGCTACATGATCAGAGTGTTCCTCCATGTATCAAGTCATGTGGTCCGGGGAGTAACGTCTGAGGTTTTACGCACCGGCATGGACAATGATGGTGCCAGTCCTGTACTTGCTTTGGAGTGCCCTGACTGCATGTGTTATGTGGCAGATGCTGGCACCCGACAGAAAGCCCAAAGTGACTATTCCCTTCTTTGGGCTGGTGAGTGGTACGTCAGTGTGTCTGACAATAAGTGTCACCTATAACAAGTGTATTAGGTGTGTTGTTTAGCCCAAAGGGCAGTGACTGTGTGGCACACTGACATTGTGAACTATGTGATATGTGGGTATTGTAGTGGGGTAGCAGTTGTGTGTGTGTCTGCTTTGGAGGTCTCTGCTGCTTAGGCAGAGTTCATTTACAGCATCCGAGTATGTCTATGTGTGATAATGTGGTTTGAGTGCTGCCGCTAGAGGATATGTGAGTCTGATATGTGGTGTGTGTGGTTACCTTCACCACTTGATAGACTGTGCAAGGCATGGGTCGAGAGAGTTCAGCACAGTGTATGTCTATATAGGTGTATCTCACACATATATCTGAGTTTGTTGGGAGGAGGAGAGGATTGTCTGTGTACATGAGGCAGATGTGACATTATGTCAATATCACAATATTCACCAGCTGGACTGGAGAGTACACACGAAACCGATCCCTGGACATGCCAGGATATTATGATGACATACTCTGTAGCCTGATCACAAAGGATCAGTAGGGTATTAAGTGTGTAAAAGAGTCTAACAGGGATTAGTGCTTAGGTTTGTTGGTGTTTTGTAAAGAGTAGCTGAGAAGGTGTCCAGACTGAATCATGACACCTCCTTCAGTTATGTCATAAATAGCAATGTACACCCATATATGTCCTGAGTCAGGGCCAACTGTACCTGACTGACAATGCCGACATCCAGACAGACAGGCCCATATATACATACCCAACTCCCACTGACGATAGTCCATATCATCATACCAGGAGATATCACATGTAGAATGGATGAGCAGCTACCCCCAATGCCAAAAGCATGTCAGCAACTGGAATACATTGATTCCCAATATGTGTCATGCATAAACTACAGAACAAACAGATCCTGCAGCTGAACAGTCAGCTGAGCCTTACCCCCTACACAGGATGTGGAACTGTTGAATGTGTTACAGCAACATATGGCACTCCCCACAAGTGTTGGTGCACAACACACCATGGGAAGTACAGTCCAGTATGCCTATGAAGTCTGATCTGCAAGGTCATGGAGTCCATCATAGTTGGAGTCATAAACAGAGCTATTGGAAGCTGACATACACACAACCCTACCAACTGGAGTATGTTCATGTGCGCATCATGGTTCCCAAACATGCTAGACTGTTTGCAAGGCAGCTACCCAGGGCATACATCAGTGAACACAGCTACACATGTCTCACATAGACTTTGAATAGCCCTTTATCAACATCCCAGACACATGTAGTATCCACAAAACCAACAAGCTGTGCATAAATATGTGTTGACATATGAAGGAATGTCAATGTGTCCACAGATAGATCACACAAGGTAAGGATTATGAGGTCCTGTTCAAGTTGTTGACACCTGCTCATCCACATGGACCATTCCTGGAATGGCATAAAACAAAGTGTACACACATCACCATGTCCAGTCTGATGATGTCACCATCCTATAAATACAGCAGGAGAAGGGAAACCAGCCCGTAAAGCAAATAGCGTGCCATGTTAATGTGTCTCTCTCAAGTATCATACCATAGTTAGGTAGGGGTTTGAATCCTGCAAATGCTGACTGTGTGTGGGGGTGTGTATGTGTGCATTTTCCTTTGAGAGGAGTGCCCTTTTTGGAGACTGGGAAAACTCACTAAAAGAGGTACATTCCTCTTTGGAAAGTCTGATGATGTCACCATCCTACAAATACAGCAGGAGAAGGGAACCCAGCCAGTAAAGCAAATAGCGTGCCATGATAATGCATCTCTTTCTAGTATTGTAACATAATTAGGTAGGGATTTGACTCCTGCAAACACTGACTGTGTGTGTGGGGGGGTGTATGTGTGCAGTTTCCTTTGTGAGAAGTACCCTTTTTGGAGACTGGGAAAACTCACTAAAAGAGGTGCATTCCTCTTTGGAAAGTCTGATGATGTCACCATCCTACAAATACAGCAGGAGAAGAGAAACCCGCCAGTGTAGCAAATAGCGCGCCGTGTTAATGCGTCTCTCTCTCTCTAGTATCGTAACATAGGTAGATAAGGGTTTGAATCCTGCAAACACTGATTGTGTGTGGAGCGGGGTGTGTGTATATGTGCAGTTCCCTTTGAGAGGAGTGGCCTTTTCAGTGACTGGGAAAACTCACTAAAAGAGGTACATTCCTCTTTGGAAAGTCTGATGATGTCACCATCCTACAAATATAGCAGGAGAAGGGAAACAGCCAGTAAAGAAAATAGCGCACCCTGTAAATGCATCTCTTTCTAGTATCATAACATAGTTAAATAGGCGTTTGAATCCTGCAAACACTGTGTGTGTGTGTGTGGAGGGGGTGTGTTTATGTATGCAGTTTCCTTTGAGAGGAGTGCCCTTTTTGGAGACTGGGAAAACTCAATAAAAGAGATACATTCCTCTTTGGAAAGTCTGATGATGTCATCATCCTACAAATACAGCACGAGAAAGGAAGCCAGCCAGTAAAGCAAATAGTGTGCTATGTTAATGCGTCTTTCTCTAATATCATAACATAGTTAAGTAGGGGTTTGAATCCTGCAAATACTGACTGTGTGTGTGTGTGGAGAGGGGTGTGTTTATGTGTGCAGTTTCCTTTGAGAAGAGTGCCCTTTTTGAAGACTGGGAAAACTCACTAAAAGAGGTACATTCGTCTTTGAAAAGTCTGATGATGTCATCATCCTACAAATACAGACAGAGAAGGAAAACCGGCCAGTAAAGCAAATAGCACACCATCTTAATGCGTCTCTCACTAGCATCACATACATAGTTAGGTAGGGGTTTGAATCCTACAAACACGGACAGTGTGTTGGTCAATGCGGTGTGGGTTTTGGTTTTACTATGGTAGGACATATGATTAAAACAATAATTGCATTGCACACATTAGGTATCTGCGTGGCAAATATATATGTGTACATGTCCCCTCAATCAGTACATAGGTGTGAAGCCTGCATACTACATTAATACATCTGTTTCCATTGACAGGTTGTGCCACTGCTTCACAGATCGTAGGTCACATATGTATGCATGTGGCAGTCCACTGTTGTGATCTGTGGCCAAGGTCATCTGTGCCACACACACCCATGACAGTTACTAAAGAGTAGTGTGAGTGAGGGTATATGCTTGGGGTATATGTCAGACATGTTCATACACAACAACGACTGGCAATAATGGACAGTCTGTATAGGTGTACAACTGCCTTGTGGATATGCATTCAGGCCTCTAATGTCTTATGTGATACACCGAGGGACTCCACGATACCTATGGATATGTGGATACCAAGGGACACATGACATAACACGAGGCTGTATGTACACATTGGTACCCAACATACATGTTGAGGTCTACCATCGATGTGGTACTGATGGGATAGTATGTATAGTAAATGTGGATGACTATACCATAGCCGGCTTACTGCTATACAGCATGTATCAGTCAACAGGTGTCTGTCTGTATGATACCTTTGTGTAGGATATGTGTCCCATCCAGGGAATGCATTGTAGGCCAATGCCTGCATTTCCAGATGTGGATGGACACATCCCTAGTGTGTTTGTATGTACGTAAGGGGGCTATATGCCAAACAGGTGTGGTCCCAGGAATGGGTGGCGGTCAATACCACTGGTTAGTGTTAGAGTATAGTACCGCAAGGATCCAACTGTTACTGAGTTCCCTACAACTGTGTGTCATTTGTGAGGACATCATCCAATGATTGCTTATAGTCATGCTGTTGAGGCTGTGTATACTACCAGACTGCAAATCATTGACAGATATCAACAGTATCACCCACAGCATAGTGTCAACCCATGACATACACACATGTGGACCCTTGTTAGTACATAACTGTAGTAGAATGCATACTGGCCATTGAAAGTTACTTTGCGATGTTAATGTGTACAACAGGGTATGCCACACGTCCCATTAGTCCACCATGCACGTACATGCAGACAGTGCGCACCCACCATGTTCACAGATGTACACTTGCTAATCTGTACTGCACACATCACACATGTACTGTCCACTCACTAACACATGCTGGCAACACATTACACTTCAGCCAAGTGGCACATGGGTGGACAATACATACTCAGACCTAACAGTGGTGTAAACAATGCTATATTGACAATCAGAGCTTTGATGCATAATGCCTGCTCAGACATACCTACAAGGATGTCATTACACTTTCCTGTTGACAACTTGCTAATATTGCTACACTGCTATAATGTCACCCTGTGCATCAGCACCATGTTAGCCTGTTCCTGCATCAATGTTACAGATGACAGGAGGTGACACAGGTATCATCGTATGCACAGGGTGTGTTGTTGTTTGCCAGAGCCTGACATTGACCCATCCAATCGACATATGTGTGTGTGTGTGTGTGTGTGTGTGTGTGTGTGTGTGTGTGTGTGTGTGTGTGTGTGTGTGTGTGTGTGTGTGAGGGACAACAGTACAGCATGGGCCAACTTTGATGTAATGTGTGTGTATATGTGTGAGCCCTAGTTGTTTGGTTAATGTGTGTGTGTCTGCATGCTCACAGCTCCACCATGTAGCTGCCATATACGGCAGTTTGTGGGACAGCCACAGACTGTACCTGCTAGGCTGTACAGATCACTGTCTCCGGCCACGGACACAGTACCTGTACCTGGCAGGGGGGGTACGGACAGTATCGGGTACCAACCTCGACTGGGTACTGTCATCAGAGGCAGAGGTATGATGACTGGACCCACGTCCCTGCTGGGACTGGCCAGAGCCACGTGCACATGGTCTACTGGGACGGTCAATGGACAGGCCAGCCCCAGCATGGCTGGGGCTGGAACTGCCACTACGGGAGTGGCTGTGAACTGTGGGCCATCCACGACCACTGCCAGCTGTTGCTGGCAAGCATCTGCGTCGACGTCGCAACCGTCCTGCATGGTCCTGGCTCATGGAAGACTTATTGTGGAGGGCATCTACTGTCTCCCCCCCAACATCTTTCAATGACCTCAGTGTAATTCTGGATGGCACCAGCAAGATCACGGATGCTATCATTGGTAGCGGTGTAATGGGCCCTCTGCTCCCTAAGTCCCTGTCTGGTGTACCTTTCCATATGTGCTTGAGCCTGCATTACAGCCCAGAACATACTGGACATTGTAAGACCTGTGAGGGCACGTCTGCCAGGGGCAATACAACCAGCGGTGCTCCCCCGAGAACCCCTGGACCTCCATCTATGTGGTACCATTCCATGAATCCTGCTATGGCTGTTGTGAGGGGATGCACATGCCATGGGTACCATACTCTTCTGGTCAATGCCAACTGTATGCTATCCCTTGCCTATGGCCATTGGTGATGAGGGATGTATTGGCAGTATGAGTGTGCGCATAGATGGGGTTGAACGCTGTGTACTGTCGATTGGCGGACCAACGACAGACCCTGTCAAACCTTCCTGTGCCAGAATACATGTCTCATCATCACCACTATTCATGGCAGTGGCTTCAGGTTCCCTGCTGCTTTCAGCCACCCCTAACTCAGCACCTGTGAGAGGAAGACAGGAAACACACTTTACAGTCTGCACATGATGCATGCACACATGCACACATGAACACATGCACACATATACACTCCTCAATGCCACACATACACACACACACCAACAATCCAACACATACTCTATAGTGGGTGAAGGTGGGTGCCAATATCACAAGGCAAACAATCACCACACACGTGTCAGCATGCAGAATATGTGTATGCGCCCCTATTTCATGGCAGTGTACATGGCTTTGATGCAACTGTGTAGTTGTTCAGTGATTGACTACACCCTGGAACATAATGTGTACCTGCACACAACATTGCTGTGCAAGTATTATCAGCTCTGCAATACCCTGTGCACCATCACTCACAGGTATACATGCCATGGCTGCATGTGTTATCTGTGTGACACATAGATTTCCATGTCTGAGTACAGTGTCTGTGTCCATAGCAGATAATAGTGGGCACAGGTGTAGCACATGCATGCTATGTACACACACGAGATGAGTGGTGCATGTTGACGTGAAGGAATCCCAATGCTCGACATGGCCAGTGTACAGTGGTTATGGTGAGTGTGGGACATATTGCAGATATGTTGGTGCCAGCCATGGCATGGCATGCTACATGACTGCAACATTAAACACCACACATACCTAATGTGTGTCATGTGACCTATACACCCACTAGCATTCCAGGACATATATGTGACACTTTGCTCGGATGGAGACTGCTGTGCATATTGTGTATACTGGCATATGTAAGCACACACACAACATGCTACGCATATTGTGTATAGGTGCATATGTTTGCACACACACACAACATTGAGGTGCACAGCAATGACTGCTATGAATAGTACTGTGGTCACTGTAACTGGATGGGGTGTAGTACCCTGTGCCATCATCATCATGCATCTTGTGGTCACTCACAGCTACTAATGTGTGCAAGATCAATGCCTAGCATGCTGTACCTGAACTGCAGTGCCGTGGCTACATTCCCAATTACACAGTCACTTTGTACATGGGTGTGTGGAGTGCCCGATAGGGAGCATTGCCTAACATGACTGTGTTATGTGTTGAAGAGTGTTGCACAGCCCCATAATAGGCCTCTACCCCTGAGGTACATCATGTGTGCGTGCATGACATGTGGGATACTGAAGTGTGACCTTACAGCGGATGTGTGGTAATGCCAAAAGTAGCATGTTTTCGTGTCCTGCGTATGATAAACATGTTCTGTTGTGTACAGCTGTAGCAACTATGCATATCCAATGTGCAGTACAGTGTTGCCACAAATGTGTCTGCTGCTCTGTGCATTGCATGTGATTGAGGCAGCTACTGACTTTACTGAGATGTTTAATGTCTCACAGCAAACATGCACAACATGCATTATGCATAGGTGTGTTATGTGTACTTGGCCTACACCTCACCTATGACATGCACATGTCATTACCAATATTTAAGTGTTAACACACTCACCAGCATGTATCGTCTGCCCTGCTGTCACACCAGAGGGACTTACAAGAATATGACACAGTTTGTCAGTGGCCACAACTGTGGCATTGCTACTGTGAGTGTGCTAATCTACAGTAGAATAACAGTCAAGAGTCACAGGTGTACAAATACTATTCCAAATACCAGTATTGCACACAATAGGCAGCACAACTGATGAACACACAGTACACATCACACATATGCATATTCTAACAATACAGGCAACAGTAGTCTACAGCTAGGGCATATTACCTGCACACTCCATGTCATCATGCTGGGTGGCTCCGGCCTCCATGATGACACATGTGTGATGCTGTTGCTGCTGTAGGCCAGGAGCCACCACACTTAGGAGGAGCTCCTCCACTCTGGTGAGGGTGGGGATGTAGGGCCGCCCCACCACCTGTGGCAAGCTGTTGTCTATGGATATCAGATGCACGCCACCGGACATGTCTAATTAAATCACTGCAGTGATGGCGTACCTGCTCATATGTCCAGTTATGCATGCCTATGTCATTTACCAAACAAACAAGATCTTGCCACAGTGCAGTACGCTCATGCTGGTGCTGGCTGGCCCTGGAAAACAGCAGTGTATAGTGCTGCACCAGGCTGTTATGTATTTCCTGTTCCTCCGCAGCTGTATAGGATGGATTGTGTTGATGAGCCATAGCCCTGGAAGACAATTAAACAAAATATGTGTGAGAAAGTCATGTGGCACACTTAACATTATTAAGTACAGATATCACTTAACTGCCATATATAGCATCTGTTTGTCTGTCAGAGGATAAACACGTTCAATACCACATATCAGTGCTCAGCCTACAACTGGCTGACAGTGCCTGCCACACTCCATATAACAAACCAGTATACACCAGTACTCGGCACACTGTTTGGGATACAATGCACAACCTCACCACGGGGGGTATATATCAAGCTAATGCATGAAGAAATATGTCATCCAATGCAATGAATGTAAAGTACATTTACAGTATTACCAGTAAACCACCCTAGTCACTGATGCCATACCCCTACCTAACATATGTGCACGGTTGTTAATATAGCTGGCATACTGCTGTAACAGAGTATACATGTTGTTAGGTACACACACATACCCTGTAACACACATGTGATGGCAGGCATGGCACATGCATCATTACACACACATCAGACATACATACAACACACAAATGTATGCCGACACAGATGAGCATTACCTGTGTACCTTACAGTACTGTGTGCCCCTACTTACAGATACCTATGCCTGAGGTATGTAATCTGTGCAGACTACAGGAAACACACAAGACAGTGTTACCTGGGAATGTGAACATACACCATACTGTGCTGTTTAGGCCTACAGCTTCAGGTAGTACAACAGTTCATATGTGAGCTGGATTCACCAGCAGTACCACTTACAGAGCATACATGTATTGCTTCAGCCTACAATGGGACACCACAGTCATACACAAGGAACTACGTCACAACATATGCCATCCTACTCTGTCTGCATCCCAATAACTGACACATCTTTCTCTGGCCTCACACTTAGGACACAAACTACCATGACAGAAACAACCTCACACTAAGCTATCACACCTTTACAGACCTTGCACACATTCACTGTCACACTCATCCCACCTCACATAGCAGGTATTGCACTGAGTACATGTGCGTGTGTGCAATGTGTCATAGGTAGGTAATATGCTATTGGCCCTAGGGCCTAGAGCAGCCTAGCCATATGCTACCCTGGCCTTTGACACACATGTAATGCCATTTCACATGCTCCTGTCAACCGGATACACAGAGGTGACTCCCAGGGCATATTACCTATCTCCCAAACAATCATCAGGGGTATGTATGGCATCTGCTAATGAGGAGCCTTGTTTGTTAATGCTGGGTGGTTTAGTCCAGAGTATGGCATATTTGTGGATAGGAACCTGTACCTCCAGCATGTGCTGTTTAGTGAGGTGGTGAGGATTAGGGCCCTAAGTCATGTAGCCCGGAAGGATTGTGAGGTGTTGACATGGTGGTTGGCCGACTGCTATGGGTGTGACTTACCTCTCTATGTCTGGCAGAGGTAACCTCTGGGTGGGCGTTATGCAACGCACTCTAGCTGTGGTTTTGTGAGTCAATCTGCATAAGGCATGTGTCTGAGGGCAGTATTACTCTTTGTGAGGTATGTCTGTGGCCTTTCCACTTGCTGTAGTTGTCATGTGAGGTATATACCACATGGGGCATTGTGATGAGCAGAGGGGAACACTGCCTATATTTCCCTAGATGACACACCATTCGTAATGACACGTACCACGTAGACAGATTACAAGACTAGTGTGGCACTGTGATTATCAAAGGGGAGGCTACTGCCCACCTGTGTCCCATGTTCCCTTCTGACACCTTCAGTGTTAGGCAGGCTACCACCTATGTGGTAGTTACTGGGTAAAAAGTTTTGGATTGGGGTATGGCACTGCAGTACCAACACTGGTGTTCAGTCCCTGCCTTGGTCAACAGGCACCTGTTGCAGTACGTATGACCCCGTGTCTCCCTCTCGCTCTCTCTCTCTATACATATATATATATATATATATATATATATATATATATATATATACATATCTATACATAGCTATACATATCAATACATAGCAATACATGTCTATACACATCTATACATAGCTATACATATCAATACATATCTATATATATATATATATATACATATCTATATATATCCATATATATCCATATATATCTATATATATATATAAATATATATATAAATATATATATATACACACATATATATGTATATCTATCTATATATATATATATATATATATATATATATATATATATATATACATATACATATATATATATATATATATATATATATATATATATATATATATATATATATATGTGTGTGTATATATACACATACATGTATACATCCATTGCTGTACATATAGATGCACACATAGGCACATATACTGCCCACCTTTCATGGTGGGGATGTCAATTATGCAACAGTTGTGAGACATACGGTTATGTAATAATATTGCACAGTGTTGTGCAGAATGCATTTTGCTGTCCTCAGGCTGTATAGCTGTAGCAGGCCTCACTGCCTGTAGCTCAGTCCCACAGCGTTTAACCAACACATGACATATACCGGCACTACTTGCTGCCTGCAATGCCACACACTACAACCTACATACATTTGTGCACATAGCAACCTTCAACAACATATATATGTCCAGCCTTCAATAACAGTTGCAGTATGTCCCTTGCCCTGTGCACATGTGCATACACATATAGATACGGACTGTTGCCACATATAGATGATTCACAGTATGTAGAGTACCCTTCAGACACATCATTCTCTGTGATGTCTCTGATGACTGTATTGTTACAATGGAGTCATTTTGTTAGCTGAAACAAACCACTGTAATCGTGTTCTTCTTGTATGAAATATCTTGTATTGTAAAATATCCCACTGTACATATTGTTTAATAATGGGGCTTTTCTCCCCGGGACTCAGCTGTGAATGGACCTCATTCCAGTCGGACTTTCAAGGTCAACAAATGTAAAATAAAATAAAATTTTAAAAAAATCATTTGGATGCCTGCAAATACATATCTGTTACATACCTTACCTTTGTATTCCTCACCTCCGTCTGTTGTAGCTGTTGCTTTGTTTTTTTTTTTTTTTTGGTTTTGGTTTCCTCTGTGTGTTGGCCTTTCTTTTCAGTGTCTGTCTCTTACAGCCTGTTTGTCTCCTTCTGTCTGTCTCTCTGTCTATCTGTCTGTCTCTGTCTGTCTGTCACTGCCTGTCTGTCTGTCTGTCTGTCTGTCTGTCTCTCTCTCTCTCTCTCAGTTGGTGCAATGATATTATTGCATGTGTGGACAGCAAGTACAGGCTGCTTTTCTAGGTATCTGCACATGTGCATGTGATGGCCTCTGTACCAATTGGTGCCTACCATTTAGTAATTGCATGCAGCCTGCTGTGTGGTAATTGCAGTACTCACTGTGATTGCAGGACACTGCTATAAAATGCTAGGTTAGGTAGGCATAGCCCTTTCAGTTGTGTAAGGTGGGGCCCATGCTTGTTTGCTGTGGACACTGTTGTCTCAGTCAGAAGGTTGGTATATGTCTCATATCTGAAGCTAGGGTTGTAGCAAGTGATATGCATGTTGTACTGTAACCTGACTGTTGCTTCTTCCAGTGCACTCTTCTCAGTGTGTAAGTTTACTCACACCTCCTAATGCTAACACTGGATACATGGGAGTATGTACTTTCTTTTAGCATTAGAGAATTAACTGGCATACAACTGTAGTTATTGCAATGTGTTCCTATGGCTTTCCTGTTTTACCTTTACATTCACTCATTGTAATGCATGATATATTTCTTACAGCACCAAGTTATTGTGTATCAGATGTGGCTTAGTGGTACTTCGTGCAGACTGGTGAGTCCAAGGTGTGGGGTTCGAGACTGACAAGGGTATTTTATTTTGCTACTGAGCAGTACAAAGGCCCTGTCATACACAGTGACTAAGGCAATTTTAAGCAGTTGTAAGCGGGTTTGCGCGGCTTTGCACGATGCTTAGCTAAGCGCACACATGCGCACACTGATGCAAACCCGCTTACTACTGTTTACAAGTGCTTACTCTTGCTAACCCCTGTGCTCATTTCTTTGACAGAAAAGTAAATGGGGAGATAAGGAATGTGGTGATAAAGGGTGCACAAAGAGGGGAAGACAGTAGGGAAACCAGCTCGGGATGTACAGGATGGGTGTGGGGAAGGTCCATAGCTGCCCGTTTCTTTACCAGCAACAGCTGTGCATATGCAATACATTAGGAGTGAAATTTGAAACCTTCCACCCCTGAGAGAGGGGTGAGGACAACTAAGTATGTTGTACTACCAATTATGAATATCAGGCACATGCACTGCTTGTGAACTGCTATACTGTCATTAGTATGTTACTCACTTCTGAACAGTTTGTGGTTTGTTTGTGCTGACATTAGCACAGTCTTCTCAGGACAACTGGACATATTTCAGTACTGTGTATGCCTACCTACACCCATGGGTGTGCCTGACTACACAGGTATATGGTACTTTTGGGTAGGGGTGCAGAACTGCGGAGAGCATTATTTATTATCGTGTGCTTTTTATCTTGCTGAACATGTAGAGTTGCTGTGTACCTGTTAGTCTATGAAGGCTAGTAGTCTGTCTCAGTAGCTCCCACCTGTGGACATATCCAGATGGTAGACAGAGGTTAGCCTAGCATCCTTTGACTGTGCACCACACCAGTCTTTTCAGCACCTGAACAATGGCATTGTCACAGGTGGTTGTTAGCAGTACATGGCTACATCCTTTGATATTTCTGTGGTGTACTCCTACATAAGGGCATGCTTGTGGAATTCATTCTACAGCTATTTGCTGAGTGTGTAACAGCAGACAAGCTGATATGCCTGTGTGTTTCTGACACTTCCAGGCCTCAGATACTCTCAGGTAAATATTTGAACAGCATCAGGGAAAGGTACATATAAGTGGGATACACCAGTGATATATTTCAGATATTTTGCTGTTGAGACTTTGGGGGATTTGGAGCATATGTATTACTACACCTTTTCTGATGTGCAAGCAGTGTCTACTCTCACTTATTGACATTTTTCATTAAGTGAGATTCCCCACCTTTCTGCCTACTGTTAGTACATTTCACAGGGAGTCAGAGGGGCACAGCTAACATATGTTTGCAAATCAGGGACATCCCTGTAAATCAGTCACAGTTGGGAGGTCTGGCCTCTGACCTATTCAAATATGCCAGTGTTTATCCTGTTCTGATACTGTGTGGGGTTTGTAAGGTGCTACTGTAACATTATTCCCTACTAGCACGGCTGGTTCTCTTTTCACAGTCATGTCATGCAATTCCACTACACTTGCTGGTTAAGGGCCACAGAACTAGATTTGTGTTATGCCATTCCTATTCACCCTTTACATTCACTCATTGTAATAAATGATATATTTTTTTCAGCACAACATTATTGTATATCTGCTGTGGCTTAGTGGTACTTCCTGCAGTCTTGTGAGTCCAAGGTCTGGGGTTAGAGACTGACAGGGGTATTTTATTTTGCTGCTGAGCAGTACAAGGGCCCTGCCATAGAGTGACTAAGGCAATTTTAAGCAGTTGTAAGGGAGTTTGCATGGATTTGCGTGACGCTTAGCAATGCTTAGCTAAGCGCACACATGCGAACACTGGTGCAAACCCGCTAACTACTGCTTAAAAGTGCTTACTCCAACAAACCCCCGCGCTAATTTATTTTAAAGAAAGAAAATGGGGAGACAGGAAAGTGGTGAAAAAGGGGGCACAAAGAGGTACACACAGTAGGTAAACAAGTTCGGGATGTGCAGGACTGGTGTAGGGAAGGTCCATAGCTGCCCATTTCTTTAACAGGAACAGCTGTGCATATGCAATGAATTTGGAGTGAAATTTGAAACCTTCCACCCCTGGGAGAGGGGTGAGGACAACAAAGTATGTTGTACTGCCAATTCTAATTATCAGCTGACATGTTTGTCCAATGGACATGTGTGCAAAATGGGCAGCTGTATGGGGCGTAATTGTTTTGTGGGTACAGATTGCCCTTTTTTTTTTTTTCAGGTGGGAGTGGGAAGTGAGGTAGAGGAAGTAGGTATGTCCGGGGAAGTAGGTTGGGAAAAGGTAAACAGACAAGACAGACAAGACGCATACAGGGGCAGTGTATGACACATGGGGTGGGTGACACAATTGATGGGGTCGGATGTTTGGAAATTGCAAGCCCATGAGCTCACAGATGGTAAGAGTGGAACTGAGATCCCCACCCATGGGCAGTCACCACTGAACCTTCACAGCCCCGAGGTGGCTTTGCTGGGGGCTGCGTAGGATGGGCAGGCTCACCCATGAGACACGCCACTCTCACCTCAAGTTGGCATAGGGGATCAGCGACTGTACACTGGATGTCCCTACACACCACAGCCCAGACCCATCGAAGGGTGACAAGTGGCCCTTCTCCGCCCATGCTTGCACGGGGGGGATGAGCCCCATCCCCTGCAGCACTTCCACCCAAAGGTGGCACAGGACCAATGGAGGAGGGGAGCCCAGGCTGGGCACCGGACCTGCTGGTGCCAGGTGCACTCGCCGGCTGAGGAGGGACAGGTGGGTCTGCTGGGACCGGCCTTCCTATACGTTCTTTGATTAGGTGTGTTTAATTACAACATAAGCAAAACAGCATTCCAAATTAGTTGTAACAGCATGCAATAATATTCCCATTAAACCAACACACCAAGGGTACAACAATTGAACAGCAAGCATAACACATGCATATATTGAACCACAGTGGTTATTCCAACAGCATGCAGGGATGTTTGGTAGCAACAGGCCACCATGATTGTGGTGTTTAAACAGGGCACATGCATCAATGTGAATGCAAATATTTATAGAACAATTGGACATATGTCCCAACAAATATTTAAGGTTACACATACCCATTGAGGTGTGGAATTGCATGGTTTATGCACATACAGTTGGGTGTATAAAAAAACCTCGGTTAACATCTTATAATGACCTTTTAGTCTGCACTACATTCCTAGTGATTGCAAGTGTATATCCCTTACCTGTATTATTACACTTGCCACCATACATTAGGTTGTGTACTGGGTTTGGCTAGTTCAATATATGCCTGGCCTATATCTGACATACTAACTGTCCAGGATGCAGAAGTTACTGCTACATATTTCTTGATTGCATTTATATTTTTTTATCTACATATCTGGAATGTTTTCACATGACATTTTCACTTCGATTTGTACAGAACCCTGCATTTCTGGACACACACTCACATTTCTGGGGAAATAAATAACATGCTACACGTGTGCCAGGTTTATTTATTCATGCCAGCCAGTAACTGCCTGTTGTGGACTGTATATATGTTTCGCAGCTACTAGTACTTCCATCACCCACTTTATATGGGACTGCACAACTCTGGGTTGCCAGCACCTTTTCAAACAGTATTGTTTGTATACTGCAATGGTACAACAACATTTCAGATTCTGTGACACAGGCACACTCTGAATTTTAGACCTTTATTAATGACATTACACACTTTTCCACAGGCTCACTCCTTTATTTGTTTTAACGGTGTATATGGCAGACATGTTCAAGACATATAATACCTTTATTAATGGGTTAGAACAATCTTTTTTCAGGCTCACTCACTTATTTTATATAACAGTGTTATTTTATATAACAGTGTCTGCAGAGATATTATTCCAGACATATGTTACCTTTCTTAATGGGTTTCTACACTCTTTTTCTGCCTCCCTGATGTTTTTATCTGACAGTACATGCAGAGGACTTATTCAGGCAATTTTATGGCTGTATTATTGGACTACAACACTTTCTTTCATGCTCTCTCCCATATTTTATATAACAATACATGCAGAATAATCACTAACCTGCCTGGTGGCACAGCCTTAGCAGCCTATCAGCATAGGCTTGCTGATTCGTAGCATTTCACCTGCAGCTGTAAAGTAAATGAAGGGATATTGAGACATACCTATCCGTTATAAATACTCCATTATCAATTCTTACATACTGCATTCCATGGCTACATACTCAGTTGTGGGGCATCCCGCATCCCACGGGCCTCCTGTATCCATTGGTTCAGGTGGTCCTGCTTTCGTCTCTTCAGGTCTGCATGGTGGTGACGGACCTGCTCACCAGTCCGAGGAACTCCTGTGGCACTGGTGAGGTCACGAGCTAACCGGTTCCAAGCCTCTGCCTTATACTCCATCCCTTAGAACTGGCCCTGCAGGAGTCTTGACTCGTGACGGTGGACAAGGAGCCAAACCATGTATTTGGACTCCTCGATGCCCCAACGTTGTGCTCGGAAGCATGTTCCCTCTCCGACACCAGACATTCTAACTGCAGATGTGAGCTACAATCAGTTATGGCATGTATTCCTGCCTGTGGGGCTTAACTATGCCACATTTCCCACACTTTTTTGTGATTGGCCATTTTGTAAAATTCTCGGCTGACTGCAGACCTGCTTAGTAATGGTTAAACTACCATTACTAAGTATATGCATGTTAACAGTGGCTAGTTCTCCTAAGTTGTCATGGCTTAGTGGTTCTGATCTTTGATTAGGATGCACAGAGTCCTGGGTTTGAACCTTGTTATTCATTTTATTTTCATACTGTCCAGGCAGGCTAGGGGGTGTGGCTCCATTTAAGTAACTTTACTCTACGTTGCTCCACGTTGCCCTAAGGTGCGCTAGTTGGCACGGTGCACACATCCATGCAAACAGATTGCGCTGGTTAAAGTGCTATTTCACTATGGGCACCTCTATTGCACTGGGTAAAGTGCTGTTAACTATGGGCACCTCTATTGCGCTGGGTAAAGCACTGTTAAACTATGGGCACCTCTATTGCGCTGGGTAAAGTGCTGTTAAACTATGGGCAACTCTATTGTGCTGGGTAAAGCGCTGCTTAACTGCAAGCAATTATGTATCAGGATCCTTTAAAAATTTAATATTTTGTTCACTGATACATTGGCCATTTCACTGCTTTTTACTGATATTTTAATCATATGTGTCAGGTATTATTCCATATACTGGTTTAAAACATAAATAATAAGGGGAGTGGTGGGGCTCGAACTGCAAATGCCTCTTCTTTTTGCGAACGCTCTACCATTACGCTATTGCTACTCGTGTGATTTACATAAACATTCTTTCTTATGCTCTTCCATGTTGGAATTGCTAAGTACAGCTAAGCAATGGGCACACCCGCACAAATATGGGCAGCTATTTTGGGAATTTAAAAAAAATAAAATAAATGTTTTACTTTTCATAACTGTGATGGAGGTTTACAATGTCAGGGAGTGTGGTGTTTGGTGCTGGGACATTTGAGCGGACTCGCTCTTGTGTGCTTTCCTTTTCCTTTTACAAACCTTGCAGGGGCGTGGCCATTTAGACTGCTCGGCAGTCGGGCACACCTCCTGCTTTCCTACCCACTCCATGTAAGACTTACGGTTGAGTCAGCATGCCCTCATGAATATTCATGGCACGCTGATGTCATACTGTTCAACTGTAGCCTCCGAGTAAGACTTATTAAGTCTTACATGGAGGATTTGTGAATCCGGGGGAATCTTATGTGCTCATGACTAGCGTGATCTTTGGTACTAAGATTTTAGAAGATTTGTCACTAATAAGGATGGATAAGATATCAAATATAGTATTTCTACAAATCTGAAAGCTGATTCCAGAGTGTTCATTTTCTTCCTTGGTGCAAATATTAAGGGTGGAAATGGTTGAGTATAAATATAAAAATGTACTTTTAGGTTAAAATCACAGTGCAACACAGGTGTATATGTAATTTTATTAAAACCATTAATGAACAACAGATGAACAGAAGATGAATATTTTGCATAATATATGCACAAAATATGAGAGATATTGAGAGGTGATGCTCAAGAAGAGGGCATTTCAGAGATATATATAGCACAATCACAGTTGCTGTAAAAAAATGTGCTTTGCATGACATGTAAATGACTGCCTAATGAGATGCAGAGGAGTGTTAATATGCCAATGGAATCCATCACATATACAAATCATGAAGTCAGATGTGGTGCTGTGATTCAGAAATGTACAAAATTAGCACAGTGAGTAGTAGCAATCTGATTTTCTGAACATCATCATTTTTGGGTGTACAAGTGTATTACTTACCCCATGATTCTAGCAATAGTTAGCTGGTCAGTATGTGTTATTAGCCTATCTGTTGTCACTATCCATGATTTTGTATGATGCCACCCTCTGCATCTCAGAAGAGTCTGACCAGCTGACATACTATCGCCTCCATGACCAAGACATAGGCAACCACTAGAGTGTAGACAGAAACTTCATATGGGAGGCTAGTAGATATGAGCTGTCCTCACATGGAATCAAGGAGGACACATGGACATCCTATCCCACTGGACATAAAGGTTTGTGTTATAATCAGCCATGCCTGCTACAAGGGCCTTACAACATCCAATATGGGACATGTTCAGAGTTTAACGGTGTTGACGTAACAAATCCTACACCAATTCCTTAATGTGAAACTGAAATATATTGAGAAGCATACTAAGAGGAGACAGCTGCAACTATGCACGTATTCCATGACAGAGCACATTCGCCTGAGATTCAAGGGGTTATTGACAGCACTAACATTGATATTGAGGCCCTACTTGCAAAATGTGAAATATGTTATATCAAACATATGGACTTTCATTCCATCAGTTATCAGATGGTGTGCAATACACAGGGTATTACTGTATATACAGTGTGCCTATGCAGGAACAAAGCAACAGTACTAGGCAGGAGATCAGGGGGACCATAAGATGACTAGCCTTGTACACCTTTAAGGAAATAAACTTAAAGGTTCTTGCCACCCTCATCAAGTCCTTAAAATACTGCTTGCTATCCAACTTTAGGATGGCCTAACATAGCAGGCCTGTTGTAAATTATGTCTATCCATCCATAAATGCATAGGTTGTTACTAGGCTAACAACCACAAGGGCTTTCACAAGCCTAGCCTTGCACCCCATACCATCTAGGTCCTCAGTATCATGGGAATCTATACTTGGGTGGTATGCTAGTAGGGAGCTAACTAGGATTTGCCTGGGGGTGTTAGTTAGGATAATACTTTTATTTTTGATGGCCACTGTCCATAAGGTACATGGGGAGTTAGAACGGGAGTAAATTTACAATTTCTGATCGAATTGTCAAGGTTTTGTTTGAATAGGTTCATGAAAGAACTCTGTTTTATATGAATGGGGAGCCTCTTCCATAGTGTGGGGAATCCTTCAGGACACACATCTGCCTCTCCAGCACATTCTGTTTATGTCACAAGCACAGTTCAGAAGCCTGGAGCTACTGCTTCTGGTGCTGTTTGTTTTGCACATGTACAGCAGATCTACCAGGATTGAGTCTGAAGAACCCCTGTAAGCCAGGCAAAGATCCCATTTCATCAGTCTGTAGGAGACTGAATGCAGAGACAAAGCCTTTACCCAGTCAGTGTAGGACATGGTATTCATACCATGAAATCTCCCAGTGCAAAACCTTTGTAGGCATTCCAACTGTTGCAGGTTTCTGGACAGGTACATACCAAAGGGGCATTGTATGCAGTAATAGGTCTAATAAAGGCCAAGTGGAATGGCACAGTACATTCCTTGGACCTGGATGCCATATCCTTACCTATAATTTGGGTGACATAGAATGGTTTTCTTATTATCTTAGCTACATGTTGGTCAAAGGCCAGATTGTTGTCTACATGTGTTCCCAGATCCCTTACTATTGGGTCATCTCTTAGGGGCATTTTATTGATGGAGTAATTAACTTGAGTTGATAGTTTTCCAAAGGGTATTATAATGCATTTGTCTGTGTTAAACCCACTTTCAAGATGTCAGTGTCTTGGAAGGAATCTATAATAGCTCCCAATGCAAACATGGTGAGTCAGAGGCCATAAATGTTTGTCATGACTTCCAAGAAATAGATGACAAACAGGACCGAGCCAAGCATGGAGCCCTGGGGTATTCTGCCAGTGACTGGTCTGTTGGTGGAGATGTTCTCACCAATTCTGTCTTCTTGGGTCCTGTCTGTGAGCCAGCCAGCAATCTAGTGAGGTTTGCAAGGATTGACACCTAACTCAGTTTATTAACAATGCCTGAGAGAGGTATTATACTTAATGCCTTAGCCAGGTCAAGATAAGCAGTATGCATTGTTTTACCCTTGTCCATTGCCTTAGTGTCCCTTTCAAAGAATTCCACCAGGTTAAGTAGGCATGACCTTCCCTTAACAAAGCCAAATTGGGATGGTTCCAGTGTCTGTAGGCTGCAATGCCCTTGTTTATCATTTCCATGCTAATTCATTCCATGGCTTTACATATTAGGCTTGCCAGACTGATGGGTTTATACTTCCCTGGATCAGCTGATGGGCCACCCTTGTTGAGGGAAATGACTGTTGCAGTCCTCTATTCACTTAGAACATAGCCGGTTTCAAGGTTGTAATTGAAGAGTGCCTCATGTGATCCTGATAGGTCATGTTTTAGACTGCTCAAGAGGCTACTGGGGATAATGTCAGAGCCCATGAAGGCATAATTCTTGGCTTTAGCAAGTGCTGCCAACACCTGGTCCCTGCTGATAGCTGGAGAAGTATGCCAGAGAGAATTTCACCTGATAGAGGAGGGGGGGGGGAGTGGTGGCTGAAGTTGGAGCTGAATTTATCAGCCACTAGATTTGCTATGTCACCCTGCTCTGTGAACGTGGTACCATTCATTCCCAGTTCAGTAAAATGCTGTGTGCTACCCATACAGTTCTGGGTATAGCTTAAGAATGCCTTGTGACTGTCCTTAGTCTGTGAGGTTATCCTGACCTCATAGCTGGCCTTGTTGGACTTCATTAGACCTCTTAGTTTCTTACAGGTTCATAAGTGTTTACTAGACTAAGGATCTCCAGGGCCCTTTTAAGCCTAGCCATGCATCCCAGACCTCTGACAAGTTCTGGTACCTTTGATAAGTGCAACCAAGGGCTTGGGAGGTGAAACATTTACAATCAGGGTCCTGGGAGATGTATCGTTTACAGGCTGCCTGTGTCCATTAGAGACATAGGTGACAAATCAGAGATGAAATTCCTGTCCCCCATCCAGTTGTCCAAGTTACACTTAAATTGTGTTAGGGAGGGGATGGGAAGCCAGTCCCAGAGAAGGGACCTGTCTTACCAGCAGGTACTATTTATATCACAGGCAAGGTTTAAGTCTTTAGAACAGGTAATTCTGGTGTTTGGTGGATATGCAGGAGATCATCAGAGTGGGGTCTGACAATGTATTGTATGCCAGGCATAGATCTCTCCTCAACAGCCTGTTGGAGACAGACTACAGGGATAGAGCCTTGAGGCGGTCTGCATATGACATGTTACTTATGACCTGTATTCCTTTAGTGAGGAACCTCTGTGGACATTCCAATTGTTGTATATGCCTGGTTAAGTACATACCAAAGGGGGCATTGGGATATGCCTGGTTAAGTACATAGCAAAGGGGGGCATTGTACTCAGTGACAGTTGTGATGAATGCCGAATACAGTGGAACAATGACTTCCCTAGTCCTACATAGAGGCCATACCTTTGTTTATAACTTGCACCACATAGAATGATTTTCTCACTACTGTAGACACGTAATGGTCTATGGTCTGTCTATGTATGTCCACAAATCCGTGTCTACTGTGTATTGTCAATATGCTAGCTACCAGGGGTGGTTGACTTCCTGAAGAATACTATTATGCATTTCTTGGCATTTTGTTTGAGTCCATGGCTCTGACACCAGTTTGTTTGGCTGTATCAGTCCCTCCTAGAGAACATTTGTGTCAGTGCACGATTCAATGACAGCTTCTAATTTGCATTCATTTGCAAATTTAGACAGCCAGAATCCACTGACATAGGCCTTGACTTAAGAGAAGTAAATGCCAAAAAGTACCTAACCTCTTCAGTTTGTCAACAATGCCTGAATGAGGTATGGTGTCAAATGCCTTGGCCATGTCAAGGTAGGCAATGCAAACCATTTCACCTTCATCCATTGCTTTGGTGACCTTCTCAAATAAGTTCACCGGGTTGAGTAGGAATGACCTGCCCTTGATTAAGCCAAAATGGGTTGTGTCCAGTATCTGGAGATTTCCTGTGTCATTACTAATCATTTCCATGATAATTCTTTCCATGGCTTTGCATATGAGACTAGTGAGACTTATAGGTCTGTTGTTGCCAGGGTCTGTAGATGGCCCACCTTTGTGCCGAGGGATGACTATTGTGGTTGCTGTTCTCCATTCATGAGACAGGAAGCCTGTTTGGAAGCTACAGATAAATAACAGTTCCAGAGGGCCTGATAGGTCATGTTTCCTGGTATTTAGAAGACATAACTGGATATTGTCTGGGCCCATTGATACAGTGTTCTTGGCCTTAGAGACAGCATTAAAGACCTGTTCCATAGTGATATCAGAGGGAATTATATTTGATGGTATTTCCTGAGAAAAGGTTGAGGGAGTGAGACTGGTAAAGCTGGAGCTGAATTTGTTGGCCAATAGGTTTGCTATATCTTCTGGCTCAATATAAATAGTTCCGTTTACAATGAGCTCTGTGCACAATTATATAGTGCCTTTGAGGTTGCAGACATAGCTAAAGAATTTGGCTTCTGTAGACTTTATTTACCCCCTGAGTAATTTGTTTAGTTTTATGAAAGTGTTTTTATCATGCTGGGTGCTGTACCTCCTAATTGTTACCATGATTTTATTCCTTCTCTTATACAGCCTATTGATGTTGTGATTCTACCAAGATGGCTTGTTTTTTGAGTTAGTTCTGTACTTCTTCCTGGTGGGTATAGCTGCGTCTATGCAACTATTAACATGCTTGTATCGGGTTTCAGTGAACAGTTCTGCATAGGCAGCAGTGTTCTCAGGGTTTATGGTGTTGTCAGTTAATAGTAGGAGATTATCACTTAATAGTAGGAGGTTAGCCTTAGAGTAGTTTCTAAATATTCCACGGTTAATTGGAGTTCCAAGTTTTATTTTACTTCAAAGGGGACCATTTTATGGTCTGACCTTACCAGATAAGAAATTACACTAGGAGATGTGCAACACTCTCCCATATTAGTGAGGACCAGATCCAGTACATTTGCATTCCTGGTTGGTGTACTGACAATCTGTTCCAGGGAGTTTGTGTTTACAAAACCCAGAAATCTCTGTGTCTGTAAGTTGCATGTCATATGTAATTCCCAGTTAATAGTGAGGTAATTAAAGTCTCCCATGAATATGGTATTGGGTTGGATGGTGAGTGTTTCCAATAAGTTTAAATATGTGGTATAGGCTTCCTGGGTTATAGAGGGGGACCTATAGCTTGCAAGGAAGTGGAATTGTATTTTTTCTATGGTGATTTGAATGTGGAAAAGCTCAAGTGCATTGTCCTGTTTGACCAGCCTTGAGGTATATTTATTTTTGAAGTAAATCGAGACACCTCCACCTTTAGTCCCTGTCTGTGTAGTAGCTGTTCTAAATGTGTGAAAGGCATTATAGCCTTGCACTGTCAGTGTGTCCTCCATGGCTTGAAACCATGTCTCAGTGACTGCTAGAGACATCAGCATTCTGTAGGGTGAAGAGAGCTTCTAGGGTGTGGAGGTTTTTGTTTAGACTCCCAGCAATGAACAGTAGCATCTTTAGATTTTCTTGGTTTTGATTTGCTATGTAACAAGTACTTTCAGTTTGGCATTGTCTAAAAAGGCACTTTAGGGGAGAATAATGTTTTAGCTAATATTCAAAAGCCTAGAAGGGATAGGTACAGACCATACCTGGCAAAGCTGCATGGTCTGTTGACTGTCTACTTCCATGCTAATAAATATTGCACTCTATTTGAATGACGCCAGAAACTAAACCAATTATTAAAGTCAAAAATCGTAGAAAGTCAAACACAAGTAAATTCCAAATCACCAAATGAAGAAATAAAAACTCCAAGCCACAAATAATGTAAAGAGGTCTGATGAAGTTTGCTCAATATAGTAAATGAAAGCACTAACTTTACATTATTTGTGGCTTGGAGTTTTTCTTTCTTCATTTGGTGATTTGCAATTATTAAAGTCAGTCATCTTTTATTCATAGTGTGGCATCATCCTTGGAGAAGGTAAAATGCTGCTCAGAGCTAAGCTCATACCCTCCAAGAGCTCCATGGTGGAGGTTACATTTAAGTGCCTCAGTATATGTGACACTATGTTTCTGCATTGAATTGTGTGTGATGGGTGCAACATATCTACTACTGACAAACTTATTGATATTAGAAGTACTTTTATTTGACAGCTTTGCTGACATCGTATAAATACATCTCTCACATACCATATCAGTTTGTTTGAGAATTAACTGATAGTCAGTAAACTTGAAACAATTTGTACATTGCCTCAGGATCCACCAAGCTGGTAACAGAGATAGTGGGAAAGTTCATATCTATGGCAACAGACCCTTTTTATTGCTTAGACAATTAGAGTGAGAATGTAAAGTAATGTAAGGAATATCCAGTTTGCAACTCTGGAGGCAGCACTTGTCACTGCAAACTAGCTGTCCTGTGTGCAACTAGGTATTGGTGAAATTTAAATGGTGATTTTACCATAAAATGTGATGGGAAACCAATATGTAGTGTCTGATCATTTCTGGATAAATTATTTAGGCCGATATTCTGAAGTTAGAAGCAAATCAAGCCTTATTTATGGAAGAGAAAGAATTAGCTTGTGAATGATGAAAAGAAGACAGTCACCTGAATGGCTACTGCCTGACTACTGCTAGTGTTGGTCTCACCACAGCTTCACTCTGCTGAGATACAGTGCCCCTTTGCTTATTCTGTCACCAGAAGCAAAGCAGCAGCACCAATCCCAAGATGAGAAGCAAGCTGCAGTCTGTTTGGTGATCCACAGTCTAGCCCCAGGTGATGCAACGGTCTTTAAATTTGTTGTAGACTTTTCCTGGTAGATGGCTTGAATAGCAACCAGGCCAATCAGGAAGGTCAAGCACAGACACTCACTTCCCATAGAGGAACAGGAATCCATGCACTCTTCTCCTTTTCTTACCAGGAGCAAAATATAAGCACAAATTCTAAGCTGGTATCTATGAAGCAATTATTAAGCGTTCTGGTCTTCTGCAGTCCCCAGAAATAATGTCTCTTTGCACCTCCTTTCACCAGCAGCAAAAACAGAAGCACTAATCCCAAAATGATTACTGAGAGGAGAATGTGGGCTCTCCAATAATAGGTGGTCTTGGAGTAGATGTTAAAGATTTGAAAGGTAAGATGGAAAAATGGGTTAATATCATAAGAGATGCAGTGTGCACTAACCAGTTAATATGAAAGAGGGTGTAACTTAAGCTTTAGCTATCTAAGTGGAGAGCTACTAATTTTAAAACAGCAAGATAGACTGGAAGGCAGTGGACCACCCCAATGTATTCTTTAGAATAAAATGGGATGGCCAATATGTTTAAATAGCTGAAGGATAGTGATTTAACAAAATGACAATGTTATGCTTGCTTACAATACCCAATGAAAGAGGAGAAAGAAAGAGATATGTGGTCAAATTAACATAAGAAGCAGGCAACTAGAAAGACAGCTGAGTTTAAAAACACAACAGCACCACAGTGGGAGGGTGGGGAAAAACTGAATTTCTGTGTGACTCACAAGAGACATGGCTGTGTTCTCTTTCTTAATTTAAATATGCAGTTAAAAGCAGAATACAAGCAAAATACAATGTAAAAATAAATCACACTATGTGTACAAAATAAAAGAAAGCAGTAAATCAATATAAATTCAAGAATACAAAAAAGTAACCCTTCCCTCACAGCAAGTTGTTGTAGAGTCTGGGTGGGCTTTTCCGGTAAAGCATTGAAAAACTTTATTTTATCCCTTAAATAGAAGGTTTGTTGCTATCTCCCTCACAGTCCACAGGTAATTAACCTTAAATGACCTGTTCTAATTTACATGTGACTCACAAGAGACCCAGCTCTGGTCTCTTTCCTAGTTTAAATATGCAATTAAAAGCAGAATACAAGTAAAACATGGTATAAAGAAAATAAATCACAATATGCAAAATTAAAGAAGGCAGTAAAGTTACAGAAAATACAAAAAAGCAAAAACAAACCAACCTTTCCCTCGCAGCAAGTTGTGGCAGAGTCTGGGTGAGATTTTCTGATAAAGCCTTGAAATGCTTTATTTTACCTCTTAAATAGAAGGTTTAATTCCTAGTTCCACCCTCATTTCGCAGGTAATTAACCTTAACTGACCTGTTTTAATTCCTCTGTGATTCACAGCAGACACAGCTGTGGTCTCTTTCCTAGTTTACATATGAAATTAAATGCAGAATTATTTAGTTGTATAACAGAACACTTGTCTTTAAGGGAGTTGCTCTTCCTGATGTTGGCCATAAGGTTTCTTCTTTTATTAGATAACCTGTTTAGATGAGAATTCCACCACTGGGGTTTGTTTTTAGTGTTTATTTTGGGTTTATTTCTGGTTGGCATGGTAGCCTCTATGCAGCCATTCACATGTTTGTATAGGGACTCTGTAAATAATTCTCCATAGATATCTGTGGTCTCTTGGTTAGGAGGAGCCTGGAATTTTGGCAAACTGTCACTTAATAGGATGTAGTTTGTCTTTGAATAGTTCCTAACTGTTAATAATGTAGGTGGATTTTCTGGGTTGATTTTTCTTCACATGAGATAGCTTTGTGATCTGACCTCAGTAGGGAGGATGTGACAAGAGGTAGCAGGATGGGGTGGGGTCAAAGGTCTCCCATATTAGTAAATACCAGATCCAATATGTTTGATCCTCTGGTTGGAGCATGCACTATCTGTTCTGGGGTGTTTGTATTAATAAAGTGTAGGAAGCATTGCACCTATGAGTTTGAGGCAGTATACATTTCTTAGTCTATAGAGGAGTAGTTAAAGTCACCCATGAATAGGGTGTTTTGCTGGATTTTGAGCTCCTTTACTAGGCTTAGGTAAGAGTTGTGAGACTCTAAGGACATAGATGGTGACATGTAGCTAGCTATGATATGGTAAAGGACCTTATCTATGGTATCATCCCATTTAACCAACCTGGAGTTTATGTTTGTTGCTAAAGAATACTGAGACACCTCTACCTTTGACCCCACTCTATGCTGTTGTTGGTCTAAATGTGTGGAAGGCACTGTGGCATTTCACTTCTGAAGTTCTTTACATGGCTTTAAACCAAGTATCAATCATGGCAGAGGTGTCTACTTTCTCCAGAGTGAGAAGGGCTTGAAGAGCATGGAGCTTTTGTTTAGGCTGTAATCACTGAGTAATAACACCTTTTTTTAAACAAGAAACATCTTTATTGAATTGTCATTTGTGACATAGGCAACCATACATATATATAAATGAAAACAATCCTTGGGCATATTTTCAGGTGCAAACATTATACATCACATATAATCACATATAATCTTCTATACAGCCATTGTCAGTTGTACATTACATAGCTCATTCAATTCCGGCCTTCCCTTAAGTCTCATTCCTCCTCCAAAACATTATTCTGCTTGTGTTGTTCCCATAATTCCAATTTTTCTATGTAATTTGCTCCTAACCTTTTCTAACATTCCCACTTCTAGTTCTTTTATCTGTGTTACTATATTCACTGCTTCTAGGATGGCTGGTTTAGACTTTGAGTTCTATTTTCTAGTAATTGTTTTTTTTGGAATTTCCACTGAATGACTCCCTCAAACCTCTTGTATTAGAGGCACATGGGATATATGCAAACAATCCTTATGAACATCAGATGTTTCAGCTATATGACGCCATATAGCTGAAACTTCTGATGCTCATATGAGTCATTTGCATACATCCCATGTGCCTCTAATACAAGAGGTTTGATGAGTCACTCAGTGGAAATTCTAGCTTGGCTAGAATTTTCGATTAGTTTTTACTGATTGTTTTTTCTGTGTGATCTTTTCACTAATTGTTTTAGTTTGTTAGTTGGGATGTTGAGAGGGTGGCCTAATGGTTAAGGTGTTTGCCTTACAAACACAAGGTGCAGGGTTTGAGTCGCATAAGGGATAATCGGCTAGGTTTCCAATGGCTTGCAAGGGCAGTTAGCTTAGTACTAATCTATGTTTTGCAGACACCCTAATGGTATGATCATCAGCTGGGTATAACAGCCCTGTGTTTCTAATTCTTAGTTAACCATTTCATTTGTGCTGTGCAGATGAGGCCATAACAAGGCTGAAACATGCATGTCCACAGCTAGTGGGATTTGGCTTTTTTACTGATTGTTTTTTCTGTGTGACCTTTTCACTCATTGTTTTAGTAATTGTTTTTAGGCACCCACCAGAATTAAACTCAGTAAGGCATTACTATGTCTAGGCAGTTCCAGTTCTGTATCCCAGCTCAAAAAAATAATTTCCTTTAAGTTTGCCAATTTATTGCACTTCCAAAAAATATGTTTCCAATTATCTCATTATTCCACTTCACATTTGCAACATTCACAGTCTACCTCTGGAAAAAAATCCTATGGAGTCTGGTTGGGGTATGAAAATACCTATGCAAACACTTCCAAGCAAAAACCCTAAAACTTCTAGACTTTGTTGCATATTTGGGAGTTATACACACACACACACATATATATATATATATATGTGTATATATATATATATATATATATATATATATATATATATATATATATATATATATAAAAAACTTCCCATTGTTTCTTTGGGAATTGCTGATCCAACCTCTCTTTCCAATCCTTTCTAACCTTTTCTGATTGATTCTTACAGTTATTGTGCAATATTTTATATCCCCTACTAATTATCCTTTTTTAACATCAGATTCAGTTCTAGAATCCCCTAAAAACTCTACTAGTGCGGGTCTTTTCATGTAGGATCCTCCCTTCCTTTCTCTTTGACTACACTCTGATATTAATCCTTGATAAGGAAGGCAATCACTAGCCTGCAATCCAAATGTACTGTATATGTGGCCTCTTCCCATTCTATTACTTTTCCCTCTCTAATTATTTGCTCCCAATACCTTGGTTCCTTTGCCAATTTTCTCCAGTAATTTCCAGCCCTCTCTTGCCTATTCTCTGTATTTCTAATTGCAGTCATCCCTGTCATATTAATCTTCATTCTCCATTCCCATGTTGGCTTAGCTCTTAGAATACTTTCTGCTACTTTATGAATACAATATTCTGTGTGGTTTTCTTTATTCTCCTTAAGGATTTGCATATAAAACCTCAGTTTCTCCTTATTTCTTGAACTCCTCAACTGTTCATCATCATCCCTTTCCTTTTTGAATTATAGCTTTCTGCTTGTGCTATGTACAGGAACCATAACTGTGTTCAGATAATCCCAAACCAAGTTTAGGTTCATAGGTTCATAGGTTGGTACTAGGCTATCAGCCCTAGGGCCTATACAAGCCTAGCCATAACAATTCCCTGGCTATTTCTTCCCACATTATTTACTTTCCTGGACCCCTGTCTAGCAGGGCGACTGACGTGATCCCTGGGGTGAATTTCCTTTCTCCCATCCAATCGTCAAGGTTCCTCTTGAAGAGGTCCAAAGAGGCACTCTGCTTGACATGTATGGGCAATCTATTCCAGAGTCTGGGGAGTCTCTGGGTCAGGAACCTATCCCTCCAGCATGTTTTGTTTATTGTGATGACAAGGTTTAGATCCCTGGAGCATGTAGCTCTGAGGGATTGGGATTTCTTTAAGTGTAGCATGTCCAACAGCTCTGGGTTTGACATGGCCTTGTATGTTAAGCAGAGATCGCCTCTGCGTAGACGATATGCGACAGAGTATAGCTGGAGTTTTTTAAGGCGGTCAGCGTAGGGCATCTGCTTTAGGCCTGTGATTCTTTTAGTGAGGTATTTCTGAGGCCTTTCCAGTTGTTGCAGATGTCTTGAGAGGTACATACCAAATGGGGCGTTGTATTCTATAATGGGTCTAATGAGGGATGAGTACAGTGGGACAATGACCTCCTTTTTCTGGATGAAAAGCCCTTCATGATGAGGTGTGCCACATAGAAGGATTTCCTGATTGTTGTGGCGATGTGGTTATCGAAGGTGAGACCACTGTCCACCTGTGTCCCTAAGTCTCTTATCACACTTTCTGTGTTTAGTGTACTGCCACCTATATGGTAATTCATGGATACATGTTTTTCCCAAAGGGATAACAATACATTTCTTGGCATTGAGCTTGAGCCCATGGCTCTGGCACCAAGCATCTGTTTCTGTAAGGCCCTTTTGTAGAGTATCCACATCATTTGGGATTCAATAATGGCTCCCAGTTTGCAGTCATCTGCAAACTTTGTTAGCCAGAGTCCCTTAGTGTTGACCTGTACTTCAGAGAAGTAGATGCCAAACAAGAGCGGCCCCAGGACTGAACCCTGAGGTACTTCACTTGTCACTTGTCTGGAGCTGGATTTGGAGTCGGCTACTTTTACAGTGTGGGTTCTATCAGTAAGCCATTTAGCAACCCATTGGGTGACATAGGGATTAATGCCCAACTTAGTAAGTTTATCTATGATTCCAGAGTGGGGATGGTGTCAAAGGCCTTGGCAAGGTCTAGATAGGCTGTGTGGACCACCTTACCCTTGTCCATGGCTCTGGAGACTGATTCAAAGAAGTCAATCAGGTTCAGGAGACAAGATCGGCCCTTCACAAACCCAAACTGGGTGGGGTCCAGTGTTTGAAGGTTGCCAATGTCTTTGTTTATAAGTTCCATGATAATACGCTCCATGGCCTTGCAGATAAGGCTTGTCAGACTGATGGGACGGTAGTTTCCGGGATCCAAGGTGGATCCCCTTGTGGATTGGGATAACTGTAGCTCTGCGCCACTCAGTGGGCACGAAACCTGAGGTGAGGCTATGATTAAACATGACACTTAGGTGAGGTGCCAGTTCATATTGTAGTTCATGTAGTACACAGCCGGGATGTCATCTGGTCCCATGGATGCTGTATTCTTGGCTTTAGAGAGTGCGTTTTGTACCTGTGTGGCCGTTATTACTGGAATTTGGCAATCTTCCGGTATTGAGATGGGCCATTTAGGGGTGAGAGGGGTGAAGTTGGCACTGAATCGATCTGCCAGGATATTGGCAATATCCTTTGGATCAGTATATTTAATGCCATTCTGTTTTAGCTCAGCGCAGATCTGAGCATTGCCATTTAGATTCTTGACATAGTAATAGAATGCTTTGTGGTTGTCTTTGGAATCTTTGGCAATTTTATTTTCGTAACTAGCTTTGGAGGATTTTATAAGGCATCTCAGTTTCTTACTAAGGCCATTAAGGGAGTTTTTTGCATCCTGGGATTTTCCTCTTTTCTGCAAAAGTTTCTTCCTTTTGTTGTAAAGTTTGTTTATGGCAGGGGACCACCAGATTGGCTTCCTTTTTTTGGATGAGAGCATTTTGGTTCTATTTGGGATGGCACGATTCATGCATGAGTGGATGTGCTCGTACAGTGCCTTAGTGTAGGATTCAGCAGTTGAACTTTCAGTTCCCGTCTGCATGGGTGTTATGAAGTTTGTCACTTCTGACTTGAGTAGCATGAAGTTGGCTTTGGAGAAGTTTTTTATGGTGGTTTCTTTACTGGGGGTTGGGGGTGGGATGTGGATGTTAAGGGTGATTAGCTTATGGTCAGACCTCACTAACGAGGGGGTGACCATAGGTATGGAGCATTGATTTCCCATGTTGGTAATGACCAGGTCTAGGATATTGGAGCCCCTGGTGGGACTATGGATTAGTTGATCCAGGGCATTAGAATTTATGAATTCCAAGAACCGTTGTGCAAAGGTGTTGGGACATGAGTAGTTTTCCCAGTTAATGGCAGGGTAGTTAAAATCACCCAGTATTAGGGTGTTTGGTTCTATCTTAATATTTTCCAGTATGTTTAGAAAGGTGTAGTGAGAATCTTGGGGTATGGTGGGGGATCTGTAGCAAGCTACAATTTGGATTGCAGTCTTACCTAGTGTTAGTTGCACTTGGAGAATTTCAGACACATTGTGTTGGCCAACTAGCCTGGTGGTGTGAATATCCTTGGTGAATATTGACACTCCTCCACCTTTAGTGTTTCGGTCCTGGTTTGGTGGCCGAAAAGTGTGGTAAGAGTTGTAGCCTGGTATTGCAGGGGTGCTCTCTGGAGCCTTGAACCAGGTCTCAGTTACTGCACAGATATCGATGTTCTCCATTTTTAGGAGTGCCTCGAGAGAGTGCATTTTGAGGTTTAGAGTTTTTCTATTGGAACAATCAACCTATCGCATTTAGCTCATGCCATCTCTCCCTCCCAGATAAAATCCTTCAACTCTTTATTAATTACTATCCAGAAATTATCTGGTTTATAAACATATGCCTGATATGTGCATACAACTAAAAGGACTAAACTATTTTCACTGCCTGTATCTCACTATCCATATCCATAAAATAGAGCTTCCAGTTTCTCAGTTTTGTATTATCTTTTGTTTACTCTCTTCCCACATGTCTGTAGCTGCCATAACAGAATCCTTTTTAACCCATACTCCTGAGAACATCATTTTATCATGTTCCCATAAATCTTGGTATTGCTGAACCAATTTATGTGTGGGCACATAGTTTATAGCTATTACCTTTGTTATATTTTCATTAATTTTGTATCCCCAAAAGACTTGAAATTTCCTCACAATATACAACAACAACAAAATGTCCCTTTTCTGGTTTTATTGGGTACAAAACAATATTATCTGTAAATAAAGCCAACTTTTCTTGACTACCATAGTAATTATATTTTTGCATTTCTGAATCCCTTCTTTTCTTTGCCAATGGCTCTAAATATAATGCAAATAACTAAGGGGAAAGAGGGCACCCCTACCTGGTTCCTCTGTTCAAACAGAACTTAGCAGAGGGAAATCCCCCCTTCAATTTTTGCCTCCTTCTGATCCCTTTTATATCCTCATAATTAATGATATTATTGTGTCAATGAATACAAAAACTTCCATTGCCCTACTCATAAATTCCCAGCTTACTCTGTCAAATACTTTTACTACATCAACTCCACCAACAGTAGTCATATGTTCTTACATTCTGCTTCCATCTAGATCATCATTGTTCTGTTAATGTTGTCAAATGTTTGCCTTCCCTCTGCAAAACCACATTGACCCATATCTATTAATTTTGGCATCACCTTTGCCATTCTGTTAGCCATTATAGACATACACACTTTATAATGGTGATTTGGAATCAAAATAGGCCCATATGAAGCTGTATCTGATGGGTTATTGATATTGTTTTGGTATTAAAGGCACCACAGGTTCCATGTAGACTTTTCCATTATGTTTGTAGTTTTGACTTTTTAGCATTGCCTAAAAAAGCTCTGAGGGTGTCCAGTCACCAAGATTAATGCAAAGGTAGCCAATGTAGTACTTTATTTGACTTGTAGTGGCAACTTATTTCATAGGCTAGAATACATTGCATTAGGAATCTATCCTTCCAGAAAGTCTTGTTTATGATTTGGTGTAGATGTAAGTCTGTAGAGAAAATGTTTGTAGAGGTACTGCTTTTGCAAGGAAATAGGAGGTCAAATACGATTGGTTCTTTAATAGTACAAAAAGCAAGACGTAGGTTACCTCAGAGCAGCTAGTATGTTACTGAGTCTAAGGAAAGTTGTGCTAATCTTTAAGGATAATTTAATGCTTTAAAACCTTTAGTTTTCTTGGAAATATTTAGGGCATTTCCAGCTGAGCAATATGGTTGGGTTTGTAAATATCAAAGGGGGTGGGGTATTATATTCAATGATGGGTCTGATAAGGGAAGAATACAAGAGTAGGATGATTTCATTAGTTCTTAAAGATCTCTCCTTTGTAATTAACTGGGCCAGATAGAAGAATTTCCTGACTATGGTAGAAATAGGATGATTAAATGAGAGAGTTGTCCACTTAAGTACCCAGGTCTCTAAAGACTTTCTCTGTCTGAAGAGGAGTACCATTTATAACATATAAGGTGGAAGAAGCTTTTTTCCCAAACTCAACTACGCTGCAGTTTTTGCAGTTAACTTTAGACCATTTTCAGTATACTAGCTATATGCTTATTCCAACCTTTGTTGGAGCTGTTTAGTATCAATAGATCAGCAGATAATAGTACCCAGCTTGCAGTTATCAGCAAACTTGGTCAATCACATTTCCGGGATATTGGCTTGACGTCTGTAAAATAAATGCCAAATAAGAAAGGACCTAGCATAGAGCCCTGTAGCACCCCACTTGCTACAATTTTACATTCAGAGAGTGTACCACCAAATTTGGCAACCTGGAATCAGTTGACTAACCAATCTGCAATCCAGCAAAGAGCATAGGGGTTTACATCAAGTTTGCCTAATTTTTCAATAATACCAGCATGTGAAATAGTTTTAAAAAACTTGGCTGGGTCAATACAAGCAGTGTGAAGACAAAACAAAATTAAGAGGGGTACAGCTCAGTTAAAATGCATATGACTATGTAAATGAGATGCACTATGATATGTTCCATGGCTTTGCATATAAGGCTGCTGAGGCTAATGGATCTATAATTACCTAGGTCTATAGAACAGCCACCCTTTTGTATGGCAGGTGTCTGACAGAAATCCTGTAGGCAGGCTAAGGTTAAGCAGTTTAAATAGATGTTCAGATAGTGCATACCTGGCACTGATGAGAATGCAACCTGATCTGCTGCTTGGTCCTGAGAATGCAGCCTGATATGCTACCTGGTCCCATGGAATTATTATTTTTAGCCTTTAATAGGAATTCTAAGACTTGTTCCATGGTATTTCAGGCAAAACTATATTTTCAGAGGTAGTAGGAGCAACCATGTGGGTTAGTGCAGTAAAGCTGGAATTTATTGCAACTTGTCATTATTTTCCTTCATTAGGCAATTTATTTATACAGGAATTCCATAGGTGAGGTTTAATCCTGAATTTACCATTATATTTAGGCAGATGGGTACTGACCTTTTATGCAGCTGTATAGGTGCTGGCAAAAGTTGAAGGTGAATGTGACAGCCCTCTCAGTTAAATCTATTTCTAAGGGATTTTTGGGAATTTTGCATATCTCTTCAAGAAGCACGCAATAATGCCCAACTGGGTGTGTGTTAATGTGTAATTAACATGTTTATATTACCAGATGGAACATTTAGGTTAGCGAATACCTAAACGTCTACCTGGTAATATCAAAAAATGAAGAGAGCGAACGGCCAATTTAACGTAGGGAATGAATTCCCTCGGTTGCAAAAAAAAATTTAAACCAAAATGAAATGGGGAGGCTCCATCCCCACACCCCGCCTAACTAAATATAACAACTCCGAGAGAGCTCTACAGTGGGGAATAGGGGAAAAATCCACATTACGGACAAGGGAATTCTTTCCCCTGCATTAAATCGGCCATTCGCGTTTTTTTGCTTTCGCTATTACCAGATCGACATTTAGGTATTCGCTAACTTAAACATTCGATCAGGTAATAGGAACCCTAATTAACAATCCAGCAGCAGGTGTCTACACCCCTGGAAGGCCATTAATTACACATTGACACATACCCTGAAGGACATTATTGTGCTTAGAGAATGGGCTCTTTGTAAAATTGGTGTTTTACTATTTTATATATTTTTTTATTACTATATTTTTTTAGTACATTTTTGATGCAAAGTAGTTCCTCTGCCTAATGTTTCAAACTTGCTGTAATATATGTTAATGGTGTTGAACGAAGCATTTTGTATCCAAAATATAACATTTAAAAAAATAATGAGGTATTTACTTTATTTTTTGTCCCTTACTTCTAAATTGTTTGGTTGGCAGTCAGTGGAGATTGAACTAACTAAATAATGACATACATTTGAGCTTCAGACTTTTATTTCCTTCAGAAAATGCATACTAACATAAATTCTTTACTTAAGCAACTTTGTAATTGTATAAGATGAATAATTGAAATCTGTTCTATTTAAGAGCCTTTGTTCCCCCTTTTATTTTAGGTTTTATCCAGATTTCCTCAGCTGAAAGGTGCAGAGGTAAGCTTACCTCTTTACTGCTGCTGCTGCTGCTGCTAGTAGTCATCTCACTCACTCTCTCACACACACACACACACGCACACACGCACACACACACACACACACACACACACACACACACACACACACACACACACACAGACACACACACACACACACACACACACACACACACACACACACACACACACACACACACAAAACTCTCCTTCAGAAAAATGCATGCTAATGAAAACCCTGTTATTCTAGCAGCTTTCTAAGTTTCTAAGAACACTATTCAAAATCTGTCCCTATTTTTAGCCTTTTATTTCCTCATTATTTGTGGCTCTGTCCAGATTAATTGTGCCAAGAGGTATGGTCGAGAGGTACACAAAGATCTTATGTGAAGCTGCCAGGGATCATTCGATCACTGTCACTCTTCACTTTCTCTCTTTCTCACTCACTCTCTGTCTCACACACACACACACACACACACACACACACACACACACACACACACACACACACACACACACACACACACACACATACTTTTTTTCTGATTCATTTATTTTCGATCATCTCTGTCTCTTATTTTCATACATGCATACACTCTCACACACACACACACACACACACACACACACACACACGCATACATGCATACACACACACACACACACACACACACACACACACACACACTTCTTTTTTAATTTTACTTTACTTTTGTTTCACATTTTACACTCACTAAACAGCAGAAGCAATGCTTAGCTAGTATAAAATAATGATGGTTATTAGTTTTTTTTCTGCCTGAGCTCCACATCAGCTTGATATGCTGCCATAAAGTAGCAGATTCATTTTTTCAGTGGGCATTACTTGTACATTAATACCCTGCTGGAGAACGTTCGTTCTCCAATCAGGGTACTGATGTACAGTAAACCATTCTCTAAGATGAAGTAAGTTTGCTCTGGAGAATCCCTAAAGCTGGCCGCAACTAGACCTGACAGAGAAGATGGCCAATTTGCAGTCAGATCTAACCAAGGATGAAGAGATGTTGCATGGAGTATAGGCAGAACTTAGGTTGGTAAGGACCAGGTTAGGGATGTTAGAGGTTCTAATGAGTAGTTTTCCAACTTGCTGCAGTGCATTGGTATTAACAAAGGAAATGTTGAACATAAATATTTTGTGTGCCAGTCAATGCTTTGGTAATTGAAGTCACCTAGCAAGAAGGTTTTTGGTTTGATATTTAATGCCTCAATGATGTTATTTTCCCTGATCTTTAGGTGGCATTCATGGGATTTAGTAGCTAACAATGAAGTAACAGTTGGATTAGTTATGAGTGATTTGGATCCCCAAGAGCTTCAAGCTAAGGTCATGTGTAATTTGAAGTGTGGTAATGGTGTTTCTAACAAATACAGTATCCCCCCACACACACAGCTCCCTAAAGGTCTGAAGGCATAATAGGCATTAAACCTACTATACAGAGAGCGCTGTCACTGCACTGAACTCATGTCTCTATAACTACACAAATATGAATGTATTCTAGTTGCAGTATGGCTTCAAGTTCTGGAATCTTTCTATTTACACTCTTGGTGTTGAGTTGTGTTACCATGATGTTGGCCAACTTTGAGTTTGAGTCTGTTATGTAGGAAAGTCCAGTGGAGGGACTCTGCCTAAAAAAAGGCACTGTGGGAACAGCAACGGCTTTAGCCAGTAGCAGAAGTCTTAGTAAGCTATCCCTAGCAAAACAGGAAGCCTAACTGCCATTTCATCTTGGACTGACACATACTGGACTCTGTTAGAATGGCACCAATTATGCTGCTAGTTATTAAATCCAATGATCTTGTCTTGGCATCAAGGCATCATTCTTGGTAAAGGCAAGATGATACTCAAGATCAGTGTCTTTTCTGCCTCTAGCACATACATAGTAGGTTCCATCATGTCTCTGTGCATGTCTATCTGGCATGAGCACCTCAGTTTGTTCCTTCCCACATGGGTGACCACTAGGTAATAGTAGTTTGTGTCTGGCCTAAGGGTTCATAGTGTCCTTGTAACTTCACAGATCTTGGAACTGGATAAGCAGTTTACAGTCACCCTGTTTGGTCCCAATCTTATGACTAAGACATTTCCTTTTGTGTAAGCAGACTTAGTAGGCCTTAAGCCTGGTTTTCTGGTGATTCCTAAGTGAGCTGTGTGGAGTTGTAGTAGGTGTGAGAAGAGAAGGTCTTGTCTTGTGTGCAGGGATAGTTTAAAGTGTGTTGTATGAGGTTTTTGGCAAATTTTTCCTTAAGTTATTGACCTAGTAGTGTGCTGTGATTGATGTGGTGTTGTGGAGGTATGACACTTACTAACAGTGAACTGATGTGAAATGTTTGCCTCTAAGTTTCTGAAATACTTGCATCTTTCACATGCTGTACTATCAATTGGAGGCTGTAGTGAATATTCAGTAAGAGAGCTGTTACACTGTCTTGGAACACCTATTGAATCAGACTGCCCACAGATGGGTGACAGTAGACTGCCGAACTGTGCTGCAAGATGCAGGAGGACTTGTGCATGTGTTTTACTCAGACTGCTGTAGTGGACCGTTAAGATTTATGCATGAAATATTTAATGTAATAATCTGAAGTTAGTTTGCAGGGTAAATAATCTCCCAGCTTTTAGTGAAAAGATAGAATTTGCCTATTTGTGTTCCTGGCTATTACTAGTGCTGGCCTCACCACAACTAGGAATCAATGTCTCACTGCTCTTTCTGTCACCAGAAGCAAAACAGTAGCACCTTGTTTCTGAGAAGTGGGTCATAGGCTCTTCAGTAATTAGCAGTTTCATCCCAGATGCTACATGTGTCCTATAGGTCTGTTGTTGTCTTCTCCGATACTTGTCCTGGCTAATGTGTTCAGTAGCTCAGCATAAGATCAAGACAACATCCACAACAATTCAGGAAAAAAATTGAAGTGGTTTTAACCAAAACAGAAAAGAGACCAGTCAGGGGATTACCACTCCTTCTCTCACAAGGAGCTAAACATTAGCAGTAATCCCAAACTGGCTACAAAAAGTAGTCAGCCTTTCCAGGCATCTCATTGATTGTAGTCTCAATGAATCCCAAGAAATAATGTTCTTCTGCTCCTTCTCTCATCAGGAGTAAAACAGAAGCATTTATCCCAAAATGATTCCTGAGAAGCAGATTGTGAGTTCCTCAGTAATTTTCAGCCTTGTCTAGATACTGCAGATTTTAGAAGTAAGATGGAAAAAAGTAGTTAAACATTTCTAGGTATTGCAGCACTATGCAGGTCAAAAGATGAGAAAGGAAAGCTAACTCAAACTTCTGCAGTCAAAGAGAGGGCCTTCCTCATACGATGTTCTACTGCTCACTATTGTATGCAGATTAGAAGAGACTATGAGGAGATGCTAATGTCAAGTTTATATTAAAGGCAGGCATCTCTCTATGAAAACATTTAAAAAAACAACACAGATTAGCTGGCAGATGGGAGCTCAGTATTCTAGCTCAATGAAATACTATGCTAGGGTAAATTGATTTAAGTGTTATAAGGGGAGGAAATTTTATGGTCAAATTTGCATAACAGTCAAGTAGCTAGAGAGGTGGGAAAGTGGTGAAACAGATTCTCATAGCAGTCTATTATGGCAGTCTGAATGAGATTTTTAGTAAAACCATGAAATTATTTCTTTTCACTTTTAAATAAAAGGCCAAACCAGTAGGTTACTAACATATCATTATTTAGCACTTTAAAATCATATCTTAGCCATTTTTGTTCACTTCTGTGGACTTCATCTGAATAAAACAACCATAAAACTCGAATCATTTAAACCATTAAAACATTAAACATTGGTCCACCCAGGAAAAACTATTGGTTAATTAAATAATTAAGACAATTTAAATTTGGAAAGACAAAATTCTACTCTATAACCAAAGGGATATTCATCTATAAAAATTGGGTATTCTAAACAAACAAGGGGTAATAAACCAGACTCTGAAAATATAATATAAAGGTATGTGCATATGCATATGCATATACATGTTTGTATATGTATATATATATATATATATATATATATATATATATATATATATATATATGTATGTATGTGTGTATATATATATATATATATATATATATATATATATATATATATATATATATATATATATATATATATATATATATATATATATATATATATATATATATATATATATATATATATATTTGTGTGTGTGTGTGTGTGTGTATACATATATATATATATATATATATATATATATATATATATATGTATAAAATAACACCAAAAAAATTACATTCATCAAATTTATATTGTATAATATTGTGTTACATAATAGCCTAAATTGTTTACTAGTGCACAGATATAAAAAGACTTTAAAATACTAAGTCCATGTATAACATTTTTTGCACAGAAACCCTACATACTTTCATAGGTTTATAGGTGTGTACTAAGTCAATGGCCATGAAGCTTTTACAAGCGTATCCCATATAAGTGCCTTGGCATCATGCCGCCATTAGTTCCCAGTGCCTCTATCAAGTAGAGCCACTTGAGTGATCCCCAGGGTGAACTTTCTACTTCCCATCCACTTATAAAGATTTCTCTTGAAAAGGGCCAGTGAGGTGCTCTGCTTGACAAGTATGGGGAGTCTATTTCACAGCATGGGCAGTCTCTGGGTTATGAACCTGTCCCTCCAGCATGTTCTGTTGATTGTGGTAATGAGGTTGAGGTCCCTGGAGAGGGTGGTGCGGAGGGAGTAGGATTTCTTTAGGTATAACATTTCTAACAGGACTGGGTCAGACATAGCTTTGTAAGTCAAGCAGAGACTGTCTCTTAATAGATGATATGAGACAGAGAAAAGCAGGAGTTTTTTGAGTCTGTCCATGTAGGGCATGTATTTATGGCCTAGTATCATATTTGTGAGGTATTTCTGTGGCCTTTCCAACTGTTGCAAGTGTTTAGTGAGGTACTTGCCAAATGGGGCATTATACTCAATGATTGGTCTAATGAGGGAAGAGTAGAGAGAGATGATGACCTCTTTCTTCCTGGATGCAAAACCCTTGGTAATGAGATGTGCCACACAGAAGCACTTTCAAACCACAGTGGCAATGTGGTGTCGAAGGAGAGGTTGCTGTCAACCTGTGTCCTCAGATCTCTTATAATGCCTTCAGTGTTCAGTGGGCTCCCAAAGATGTGGTAATTAGTAGGAACTGAGTTTCTCCCAAAGGGAACGACAACTGATTTTTTGGCATTAAGCTTAAGGCCATAGTTTTGACACCAGTCATTGGTCTCAGTGAGGCCTTTCTGTAGGATATCTACATCACTTGGGGAGTTAATAATGGTTCCCAGCTTGCAATCGTCAGCAAACTTTGTCAGTCAGAGTCCCTTTGTGTTGGCCTGGACTTCTGAGAAGTATATGCCAAACAGGAGAGGACCCAGGACTGATCTCTGTGGAACTCCACTCGTGACTGGTCAGCAGTATGACTTGGGGTCTGCTACTTTCACACCGTGGGTTCTAAATGTGAAACAATTTGCAACTCACCTAGTGATGTAGGGGTTTATGCCTAGTTTGGTGAGTCTATCAATAATTCTTGAGTGGGGAATGGTATCAAAGGCCTTGGCCAGATCAAGGTAAGCTGTATGAACTGTCTTGCCCTCATCCACAGCTCTGGTGACTGACTCATAGAAGCCAACCAGGTTAAGCAGGCATGATCTACCCTTCACAAAACCAAATTGTGTGGGATCCAGAGTTTGAAGATTCCTTATATCCTTGTTAATTAGGTGCATGATGATGTGCTCCATAGCCTTACATATCAGACTCATCAGGCTAATGGAGCATTTTCTACATATGATAAAACAAATCCAGGAAAAAGAAAACCAAAATATTATCTTACAACTCTCACAATAACTGTATACCCTCTGTTTGTATTAATGTTTAAATATAGGGAGGCTTTTAAGCATAATACACTAGATATACACACTGATTCATTGAGTCCTAAGCTGTTGTTAGCACTGCATTTTAACTTCTATCTTAACTCTGCATTTGAATATATCTTTCCATGGCCCCACCGCCTATATTCTCAATATTGTCTATAACATAAAATTTAAAATTATGAGTACTATTTACGCTAATGTGTTTATACAATGCATTACATTGTCTTTTGTCTTATTGTCATAGAAATGTTGATATATTCTTGTTCTTAAATGCCTCTCTGACTTTCCAATATAAAGGCAGAGCATAATTGGCATTAGGCCACATAGTTCACCCTAGAACTGAAACAGGTGAATCTGCAATGTAGAATGACATCTCCATGACCATCAATAAAAAAGAAAGAAACTTCTAAGATATACTTGCACTGGTTACAGTGTTCATGTTGCTATCATCACTTCAAGTGTTCACCCTTTCTAACAAAGATTTAAAAGAAAAATCTTTCCTGTATACAAATAGTGGAAGTGTACCAAATTGTTCTATGGTTCACCAGCCATTACCAAAAGTTAACAATTGTTAATAATGATATTTTCAATGTCATAAAAATCTAGGCTGTAAGTGAGCACCATAGCCTTACTAAAATGTGTCCCAGTTGTAACTTCACTGTTGTTTCAGTTGGTAAAATATCTCTTCCCTAACAGGGGCTCATAAAAGGTTATCTCATGTTTGTATATAACTTCATCCACTGCTGTTCTGACAAAATTTAATGGGTACCCTCAAGTTGCTAACATCTTTTCAAGCTTGTCTGCCTCCTGTCTAAAAGTTTCATATGATGACACCGTTCTGGCTATTTTCACCAGCTGTCCTTATATCAGGGCATTTTTCTGATGTATAGGTACCAACTAGTAAAGTGAAGAAGTGTGTTGGAACATGTAGGTTTCCTATATACATCTGACTCAAAATCACTTCGCTCCTTATTTCTGGTAATGGTGGCATATAAAAAATTAATACTATCATAGGAATAGTTGATGGTAGCATTAATATACTCAAAAAACTCATTGAGTTTCTCCAAACTTCTATATTCCCATTCTGCCATTACCACGTTGGCAAAAATCAGGGGACAAGAGGCCCCCATAGTGACCCTGTACTTTACTTGTATAATTGTTCCTCAAAAAATTAAGTTGATTTGCAATGCAACTTCCATTAAATCAACAATAAGTTTAATTTTAGTATAGTCAAAAATACTCTCCCTACATAAACAGTCGTAAAACCATTCCAACCCTTCCTGATGTAGGATAATTGAAAATAAGTTGATGATGTTTGTGGTGACAAATAATAAATCTTAGTCAAAGACACTCTTGTCTACCGTTTTCTAGAATTCCCAAGAATCTTTAAATAAATGAGCTTGCCTCCTCCTACCTCTTTAAGCTGACTATCTAAATACCATGCAATAGCAAAAGTCTTAGAATATTTGGCATCCACTATAGTGCATATCAGGTAGTCCAAAACATTTTTATATATGTTTGGGATTCCAAAAAATACTGGGTGTTCTTGTGTCTTTCAATATTATACAATCATATTCTTTGTGTGAAATGAGGCCTTGTGCTAAACAATTCTGCAACATTACATCTATTTTTACTATATGAAATGTTTCTTTGATTAACTCATCATAAGTATCTGTGAAAAGTAAATCAAACATTTTATTAAAGTAATCATTAACATTCATCAATAGTATCCCTCCCCCTTTATCCAGTTTCATTATTCTAATCTGTCTATTTCCTGTTTTGTTTTTAACAAGTCCACTTCTTCTTTGGTAAGGTTAAACTTGTGGGTCTTATTTTATTGTTAAGTACCTTCCTAATATTGTCTTCATAGCACTTCTTGAAAAATCCTAAAAGGGGTCACAAGGGGGGATTAAATGTACTTTGTCTAGTACAAACACCATATGTGTCCTCAGTTGTCTGATTCTGTTGCCCAAAAAATATTTTGAAATTAAGCTTTCATGTATAAAGTCTTAAATCAATTAAAATATCATCTGTCCTAGTTCTTCTCAAAGGTACAAATGTAAACCCTTTTTCAAATAGTTGTGCCCAGTGTTACGCAATGTTGGTCACACTATAGCTAAATATTTTAAAATGGCACAGTGGTGCAGTGGTTGCATTGTCGCATTGCAAAAGGTTCTCTGGTTTGATTGTCTGCTGGGGTGCCTTCTGTGTAGAGCCTGCATGTCCTCCCTGAGTTAGCATGGGTTTCCGCTGGGTGCTCTGGTTTTCTCCTACATTACAAAGATATACATCTAGAACATTTCTCCTCTGGCCTCTGCTGAAAACTGGCTTCATTCCATGTCATCAACCAAAAACGGACCAGCACATACAGGATAGTGAAAAATAAATAATATTTATTGCATCATTGTAGCAACAACCATATTAGCAGTGGTAAAAAACAGTGCTCAAGCAAACCGGTTTCGGCTAATGCTAGCCTTTCTCAATGCCTAATGTCTAATAAGAAAAAGAAAACTTCCACCATGTTAGGTCATTTTTATAGTCACACTCTTAAAGGGATATAACCCATGTGTAATGTAAATACATTTAGTTTCAATATGCAAAACACATTATGTTCCAATGCCAATATCAAACAAAAATATATATACATATCCTACAAAAATATAACATAGTTAGAATATGTAAATATAAATGATTATCTGTACATGTTTAATAATATGTGCAGATAGTATAAAGCAATGAAAATATTGATACCATGCCATTCTGAATATAATACAGATACATATTTAACTGGCATATATTGTTTTTAGACCTGAATAATGCCAGCAATTCAAAGAACCCAAAATAAATAATTCAATCTTTCATTTGCATGGTTACCAACATGTTCTGAAAAGATGAAGATGAGATGGAAATAATCAACTCAATATGATGGTTCTAATGTGTTTAGTCCAGGCCTAAAAAGACCCCCTAACCTAATAATTTATTTATTCTCCATATCATTAAGTTTCTGATGCCATCCTGCTTTAAATTTACGATGTAAAATGATTCTATCTATAATGACAAATGTAAAGGTAGCTGAAGGGTGTTCCAGGGTATGTTTATATAAAGCATTAGTAGTGCGTCTATTCCTGATGGCACTCATGTGTTCACATATTCTCAGTTTGACAGACCTGGAGGTCTGTCCAATGTAAAATGCAGAACAATTACAAGTGGCCAAATATATGGCCCAATCAGAACTGCAATTAGCAAATATCCTGATATCAAAAACCTGAGATGTATTTTTGCTGGAAAATTCACTAGTTTTGAGCATATATTTGCAAAAAGAACAATGGCCACATGGAAAGCTACCTTTAAGTATTTCACCCCCTAAAGTAGTTTGTAAAGAAGTGTGTGGAGTGTATCTCTTATAATGAGTAAAGAAAGAGTTTAAGTTCCTACCTCTACGGTAGGAAAAAGAACATTGCTCAGGTAATATACGGTTCAAAATTTCATGTGACCGTAATATATCCCAATGTTGATTGATTATCTCAATAAAGCGGTTGGTATTGGCCCCATATGTGGTTACTAACCTCAAAACAGAGTTGTTCTGTAAGCCAGATTGAGTCTTGTGCTTAGATTTATATTGTAATAATTCCAAACGTGATAAATTGTTGATAGTCTTCAAAGATTTGGAAATATTATATATTTTATATCCACGATCAACAAATCTGTTTGATAAATCATCACAAAACAGAGAACAATCCTGTGAAGAAGAGCATACCCTTTTCATTCTCATAAATTGAGATTTGGGAATGTTCTGGATGATGTGGCGTGGATGACAGCTATCAGCATGTAACAGAGTGTTGTACTGAGGAAATTTCCTATGAACAGACGTAGCTAAGGTATTATCCTCAAGCCTAGTAACCAGAACATCCAAAAATACAATGTTTACATGTTCAATATTAGCTGTAAATTTAATCCCAAAAGAATTATCATTGAGATAGTTCACAAAATTAGATAGTTGTTCCTTATTGCCATGCCACACCATCCAACAGTCGTCCAGATATCTCCTCCAAATATCTAAATACGGAAGAAATGTATTGTGTTGTGTATCATATATATAAGTGGCCTCAAAATAGCCCATGAAAAGATCCGCATATATGGGGGCAAACGAAGCCCCCATTGCTGTTCCATTAATTTGCCAATAGGCTTTGACATTATAGTAAAAGATGTTTTTGCACAATACAAATTCCGTAAGTTTGGTCAGAAAGTTGTTGAATTCAGTTGAGTATAAATTAGATTTATACAGCCAATAGGAAGCAGCTAAGATGTCTAATTCATGCAGTATACTGGTATATAATGAGGCTACATCAAGAGTACACAACCACCAAGAAGATTCTAACTGTGAATCATTTACAATATTCAGGAATTCCGTTGTGTCCTGAATGCGTGATCTAATATGGGTCAACAATGGTTTTAAATATTGTGTAAGGAAGGCTGATAGAGGTTCAGTTAAAGATCCACGCCCAGATACAATGGGTCTGCCTGGGGGGTTATAAGCATCCTTGTGTATTTTAGGTAACAAATACAGGTATTGTGGAATGGGTTCCTCCACCTGCAACTGTTTAGCTAGCTGTTCAGTGATTACCCCCTGATTGATTGACACTTCCAAAAACCTATCAATTTCTTCCTTAGACCGTGGAGTAGGATCCACATTTAACTCCCTATAATAGCTAGAATCCGATAGTTGTCTTAAAGCCTCATTGATGTAAGCCTGATGGTCCATAACCACAATGGCACCCCCCTTATTGGCCATGGTGATAACTAACTGATTATTATTTTTAAGCTCCGACAAAGCCTGTCTTTCCATAGGAGATAAATTGTTAAATTGTGTTTGATACACATTCGCAAAGTGTAGCTCTTTCATAATACATTCCCTGAAAATGGAAACATGTTTGTTCATCGGAGGACAAAAGAAGATTTTCCAAATCTAAATTCAGTTGGTCTTTGAGAACCATCATTGTCTGAAAAAAATATTTTGAGGTTTAGTAGTCTACAAAAATCATTAACATCATTTAATAAATCATTTTCGGAAACCACAGAACTTGGGACAAAATTCAATCCTTTATTTAGAAGTGTGATCTGGACTGGTGAGAGAACAGTCGAAGAAATATTGTAAACATTATTGATTACTTTATCATTTGTTTCAACAGATTTTGTAAGGTTGGTGTGTTTAAACCTAGATCTGTGTTTTCTGCCCCCCCCTCCTACCCTTTGATCTAAAGGGGGCATCTGTCTTCTTTTGGCTACTGGGGATGCCTGGCGTAAAGACACTTCTCCATCAGTAGCCGAAGAAGTTTCCTCTTCGGAAGTAAAATCTGAAGAGATATTTTGATGTCTAAGAATAGACCTCAGTCTTTTTTTATTATTATTACCCCTCTGAGTAGTTTTTTGTTCACTAAATCTAACTGTTTTCTGACTAATAAAAGGTTTCCCTTTTTCATAGTCCATAAGGTCACGCTGAAATTTGTTGATCTTACGTTTCATCAATTGTTTTTCAAGAATAGACAAATCCTTAGCCAAATCTGAAACATGCTGAGAATAAAACTCTTGCTTATTAAATTGTTCAGCCTCCACACACAAACTTTGAATATCTGAAAGATTGGCAGTAATAATTCTGTCATAATATTTTAACAGACATTCTACAAATAACATAGAAGATGAATGTTGTGCTTCAGCCCAGTCTTTGGATAACTCGTTATCAATATGGGCCACTAAAGGTTGTAAGCGTACTCTCAACCCCCTTGGTGTTATGTCCTTAGCTTGATAAGCTTTGAACAATTTCATGTGCCATACATTAGATCGCAAGATCTTCATCTGTCTCCCAAGTTTTGTGAAAATATAGCTACATTTCTGTTGATCATTTGTTGTATGATTGGACATATGTGAGCCAGCATTAGTGGCCAGGCCAAACACCTCAAGATTATCCCTATCAGATGCTAACCCATGTAAAATTTCGTTTAAATCCATATTTAAATAGTTCCAAAGCCCAAATGAAAACACTCGGGACTTATAAATTTCTAAACAGCCTCAAACAGAAGTAGTTTATGATTGGAAAAATATTTATTTTAGAAAAAATCCAAAATAAAAATAAAATTCAAGGTGTTTAAAGATGTCTGGATTGTTGTAGTCAAGGCACCAACACTGCCCATCTATTATTACAAGCCCTATTACTATAAGTGACCAATCCAATTAAATATATCAAATGACCAGCAGAATACTGGCTATAGATGGTAAAATAACAGAGATCTAATGCAACATTAGATCTGAAATAATAAAAAATAAAAGTATATCCCAGTGGAATTGACCTATAATGAATCAAACCAGACCGCAACCCAAATGTTGGTGACTGGATCGACATTCGTCTCAACCAGTACCTTTAATGCCAATATTTGACCATCCAACCTCAAAAAAACCATATGCCACCTAAATAGGCCAGTTATGGTTTAAATAAAGTAATATAATGTAATATGGGATACAACCCATTATAACTGACTTGAAAGTGTCAAAAAAGCTGAATCAAATATTCCTGACTAGATTGACTTTCGTCTCATCTAGTGCTTATATTGCCCATATTAAAAAAATTTTTAACACCAACAAAAATATTGGCCACCGTAAATAGGTCAAAAAATGAGGTAGTGTGGCGTAATTTGTTGCATACACTCAACCAGACACCAAACCTATTCAATTGTATTAATAAAACCACATTCTGGTGAGGATGTCCTCAAAAAATGCAAGCCCGGAATGAAATACTCTTATCCAAAAAAAGATGGCGTATGGTCTGACCTATAATGCCGGGTAATGTCCCAAAAGAAGCACAATATAATCCAACTGTTGCCCTAGACATATATATAATATAGCCAACAGGAACCGATTGTATATCAATAGCTATATATCTGACATACAAACAGTAAATTAGAAAATGTATAAGGCATGAACAATCAGAAAACTTCACATTAACTTAAAAGTATAGCGAAACATACCATGAAAACCAAATGATGATTGTTATTGAACATATTGTGATAATCTGATAGCCAATATTTTCAAAAAATGTGAATTGTGATACATATTTGACTCCAAAACTTGGCATAGAACATATTGAGCTCAACAAGGTTAGTTAAAACAGACCCCAATCAACGTACAAGATTTAAACAAAAGCACAGTTTACATTCTGGAAGTCCAAAGTAATGTCTATTCCCAATCCAAGAGCCTAAAAATATGTCAAGCTCGCATGAAAATAAACCACTGTACTAGAATCACAAGCTGTCAGTTATGATAAAATCGACAGTCCCAAACAGTTACTGCAATCGCTGTTTATCCATTCTGTGGGCTCAAAAAAAGGCTCAAAAAAAGGGCAAAATAATGTAATCCAGCCATACATGTGCTTGATACCGTTAGTCATACGTGGATGTTAAACCCTCAGACTAAATATTATATATAGTCAAAAAAATATATTTATTGCATTGGTTATTGTAATCATATTGTATCAAAAAGACACAATATATGAAAATATGTATCCCAATTGTCCCATAAATCAAAAATAATAAAGAATGTTCAGCAATAAATGTTTGTCCATTAATAGGAGGGCTGCAAACCATCAAAATGGCGGACCTCCCTCGGAGCTCATAGAATAAATAAGTCCCGCACAGTACCTTATAGTGAAAGCACAAGTTTCTGTAGACAAATCTGCCGAAAAATATTCAAATAGCAAAAGATGTTAAATCATGGTTCTCTCATCACCGTGTAAAACTACCAACCATAAAAAAGGCCCAACAAGTAATAATCCAAAGTTGACTGAAGACCAAACGTATCCAGAAACAGCCCCAACAAAAAATATAATACTCGGCTTCAAAAAGAACAAATGTCATGGAGATAATACAATGGAATGTTATACTTGTATCGATAATGTCCAAACAAGGCAATATCCAAAAAGAGATGACTGGTGGAGTAGAGCAACAATCCAGGCGTCCCCAGCGTGAAAAAGAAGACTTGCGACTGCAACCAAACCAACCAAGGTATCACTCACGTGGGACTGGCATGCACGGTCCCAGAAAAAAACAGGAACATCAACCAAAAACGGACCAGCACATACAGGATAGTGAAAAATAAATAATATTTATTGCATCGTTGTAGCAACAACCATATTAGCAGTGGTAAAAACCAGTGCTCAAGCAAACCGGTTTCGGCTAATGCTAGCCTTTCTCAATGCCTAATGTCTAATAAGAAAAAGAAAACTTCCACCATGTTAGGTCATTTTTATAGTCACACTCTTAAAGGGATATAACCCATGTGTAAAGTAAATACATTTAGTTTCAATATGCAAAACACATTATGTTCCAATGCTAATATCAAACAAAAATATATACATATCCTACAAAAATATAACATAGTTAGAATATGTAAATATAAATGATTATCTGTACATGTCAGACTTTTCCTGGTAAACAAATGTTAAATAAGTAAATAAATCTTTGCTTTCATTATATATAACCACAGGGTAGTTCATTTCCTTTGGTAACTCCTTCTGTTGTTGTTCCTCCCCCTCCTGTTGTAATTGTAATTCCATCCCCTCTTCTGCTGTTGATTTTTTTATCCTTTCTGATTGTTTCAATTCTGATTACCCTAAAGGGAAACAATTGTTGTTACTGTGTTCCTGATGTGTTTCATTTTCATTAAAGTTAACATCATGCATATAACAATTTTTCTTTTTGTAATGAGAGGGTAACTCTATCCCTTTTTCATATTTGGCTTTATCCCTCAAAAAATTATTTTCTTTTTAACCTTTACATACAAAATTAATGTATTGACTTTATTAAAAACATTGTTAAAATTTCTAGTCCTTTTGGAAAACAACATGTCCGAAGTTAAACTGGCATACATTTATTTTCATGTCTCTAGTGTATTGTTTAATTAAAATTTCCATTAGTTCACAGTCTTGGTGGTTAAAAAGCAAGTTAAGTTCATGATGCAGAGTGGACCCTTTAGTCATACACGTTGAATATTTCCAATATCATAACCTTTCAAAACTCTGCTCACTCATTGCCACCTGTCAAAATAAGTCAGGGAAGTGTGGACAGGTAGATTCTTTGTCATTTGAACAGGAAATGTTAGTCATAGTGGCAGGAGACAGCAATGTTAGCATAAATGCATGGATCATGGGTGGTTTATGCAATAGAAACACACAGATGGTTGGAGGTTGGAGGTAATGGGGGATCATTTCCTCCAAACATGGATTGGAGCTTCTATGAGCAAAACACTAGCTGGGTGTACCATGTAACCCTGCAGTGTTACAAATAAAGGAAACTTGTCTAGGAGATGGTGTAGCACATCTGATGCATGTGTGCAAATGCAGCTGAGGATCTTGCTTTGGGGCTCATGTGGAATTATGGCATTAAACACCCCATGAATGGACTTGGGTGATGTTACACATGGCGACATGGCAGGGGAATAGCCTGGCTTTTAACTGCAGGACCATGAGTAGCTTCCTTGGTGAAACTAGAAATCTATGACCACATTCAGGGAAGTATACATGGGCAGGAGTGAGGTGGATATGGACAATGTGGACAGTGAAGCTGTCTCTGGAATGGTGTGTGCCATCAGTATAAACCTATTGTGGGATCACGTACTGTATTTCTGTACTCTAGCATGACCATAGCAGTCAGGTCCCTGCATCTGCATGGATGCATCAGTAGCTGCCACCACTGATTCATCCATGCAGATGCAAGGACACATCAGTAGGTGATGCCACTGCAAGTATGTCTGTTCCAGGTCCTTATATACACTCTGCATGCATTGAATACTATCCCACCATCCCTGCAATGATAGCAGATCTTTATGTAAGCTACAGCGCATCTAACCATTTCTGAAATGGTTTGATTAGTATTTGTCTGTGCATGGATCTCTGACCTGCGTTACTGCTAATTGAGATCAAGGGTGAAGTTCAAGTCTAGTAGTATTCTGCAGTCATGGTGCTACAAGTTACACCCATCTCTATATCATGCACATACATCCCAGAAGCAATGTGGTCCTTTAATACCATTTCTGGGGGTGTTGTCTGTGTAGGAGTGGATCTGATATTAATAGAATGACCGTTGCCAAACATAAGTAATGCTGGTAGTTCATCTTGGCCAGTCATATTCATCTTAGTTGTTGGTGTTGTGAGTGCCCTCCACTTCGAGGATTACTAACAATGCCACTGTGCTATGTTCATGGTGTCATCATCATCAGCCTCCAAAGACCCAATGACATCAGGAATGCGCCAATCTGTTGTGATAGATCAACTCCTAGTGCAAACTGTAAATGCATACTGACAACATATTGTACCTGTGACAATGCTGGTACACATCTCTGACTCCCACTACTATGTGGTACACAGACTGTACCCCATGGTTCTCCGTTACCTCATTCTGTTCAGCTCCAAAGACTCAATAACACCAGGAATGTGCCAACCTTTTGTGATATATCATCTCCTAGTGGAAACTGTAAATGCATACTGACAACATATTGTACCTGTGACAATGCTGGTACACATCTCTGACTCCCACTACCATGTGATACACAGACTGTGCCCTATGGTTCTCAGCTACCTCATTCACAGCTATGGTACCTTAGCATGACATAAATGTATATGTTTTTGCCTAGGTAAACCATATGCAGGTACAAGTCAGTGTCCTACATGAATGGTATGTGTTCCCACTCATTCGGGACATCCCCTACAGAGACTCGAGCAGTTGTCTCCAGCCCAACTCCCACATCTAAGCCCTGTCAAGATTTGGGTTCTTTTACTTTCTGCACTGAGGATATCAAGAATTCCTCCATCTCTATGAGACTGCTCTGAGATAATAGTCTACACCAAGTGGAAAACCTGACTTTGGCAATTTCCAGTGCCTTGCATTTGCATGCAGTAATATATCACTGATCTTGTAGGGCAGCAATTGCAGTGTTCTACTATGGCCACACATTGCATTTATTTATATACTTACTATTTATTAGTATTTGATACTGATCCACATGGACCTTTTTCAGGCTCAGTCTTTGAGAACTGAATAATTAAGTGATTTGCTTTGACTCACAGGTATGTAATGGATGATGGGGGGATCAAGCCCTGTACTACAGGAAGCATCTCATTAACAGCTTAAAGCTTTAGTCCTGTGCACCAACTGTATTGATGTATTGTACAAATCCCTACCACCTGTTCACATAAGGTCTTGTCTGATTTTCCTTTCTAAAGAATGTACTTGCCATGTGCGTAGTACCCATAGCAGAACCTTCATCTCCTATGTGGTGAACTTCTGCAGCCAACACCATTCCTTCAGGTCCATGCTAGAACATACACTGAGGTTTTGGAAACAGTTGCACACCTCGTTGCTGGTTGTGACATACTAATGGCAGAAGGACTGTATACTGAAAGGCATAATAATGTGGCAAGACTGATGCACTGGGGATTGTGGAAACATTATGGTATTGAAGTGGCTGAAAAACAGTGGACGCATGAGCCACAAAGCATCATAGAAAATGATGGAGTCTACATTACAGGGGATCATCCATTACCAATAGTTCAAAAGACAGATGCTAGAAAACCAGATATAGTGGTCCATGAAAAGAAGACAAAAGTAGCATTGATCACTGAAATCACCACACCCACTGACTACAGTGTCTTGCGTACAGAGAGACACAAAGTAATAAAATATCAGGATTTTCAGGCAGAAATGAGAGGAATGTGGAAGAAAGATACCCAGACAGTTCCAATAATAGTAGGATCAACGGGTCTTATAAAAAGAATCAACAATCTTATTTAGATACGTTACCAATACATGTAACTCTGTACAAATTGCAGAAGGAGTCATTACTGGGCACATTGCGGGTGCTGTGAAGAGCACTTCTGGTTAACATCAAAGATTGAAACAATACTAATTTCATGAACTTTAATCGTACTTTGACTTAGGAATGGGGTCCATTCCTGTCATGGTATTAGAAACCCTAAAGATTTGGAGAAATTAAAAAATGTTTTATACATATATATCATATCTGTGTGTGTGTGTGTGTGTGTGTGTGTGTGTGTGTGTGTGTGTGTGTGTGTGTGTGTGTGTGTGTGTGTGTGTGTGTGTGTGTGTGTGTGTGTGTGTGTGTGTGCGTGTGTGCGTGTGTGCGTGTGTGTGTGTGTGTGTGTGTGTGTGTGTGTGTGTGTGTGTGTGTGTGTGCGTGTGTGTGTGTGTGTGTGTGTGTGTGTGTGTGTGTGTGTGTGTGTGTATGTGTGTGTTTGTATATAGATCAATATTTGTATGCAAAACTGTATCCAGCAGGCATCTCATGGCTGCATCCAAGGTAATGCTTGTTACACTGTGCAAGAGTATGGCAGCTGTAGGTATGTAAACCATACTTGCTGTCTTTCACACCTATATAACAAACACAGATTGTGTCGTGTTTTACAGCAGGATTATCATGTACAGCCCTGCTTGATTTGGGATGTGAACATTATTATATAATTGTAAAGGGTGGCAAGGTCTTTTAAGTGTGTCTACTTATGGTCCATATGATCTTTTCTAGTATTGTTCTTGTATTCTTGTGTTCTGTGTGGTACCTTATGCCCACAATTTCCTATAGCATATCATGCTGTCTCAATGCATATGGCACAGTGTACAGACACCTACACAGCAGATGTGTAAATAACCTTACCTATGTTTTCTCTGCCCTATCAGGCTGAACCTTCCTCAAAGGGCTTGCAACCTGCTCTGTCACTTCCCTGTGCTCTGTAAGGATGAGACCCCCTCCCCCCAACAGGACTTCAACCTGTCTTGCCTGTCCCTCTGAACTTTGTCACAATGAACCAACCCTCCCACAGGAATGAACCCATCCAGCATGTCCTCCATGCCTTATCAGTATGAACCATTCCCCCACAGAACTACAACCTGTCCTACCAGTTTTATGTACCAGTTCAGGCTGAGAATCCCTCTTAGCCCTGCCAGTCCTCTGTCATGGCCTGTGCAGTTCTGCCGCACACAATGCACTTGTGTGTAACAGTGTCTGTTGCTGCCATACCCCTTTGAGTGGTGACTGCAATCCTGATGTCCATTACCAGTTATCTAGTCTGCTGTCAGTGTCCCTATATGGCAACATACGTTCATATCCACTTTATTCTGTTTTCCTGTGTTACTGGCTATAATGTGGTCTCCAGCAAAATGGCAATCTCATGAGGTGATTTACTGAGACCATCTATGAATCTTGCTAATAATGGAATTTGTTATAACCCCTATTCTGCATTTTGAGGGTTGTTACTTTTTATACATGGACTGGACGATTATGTATGTTATGCCCATCTGAAAAGCCTGGCCACATTAACTACACTTTGCACCATACTAATGTCCATGGGCATTATGCTACCCAACTTTATACTATGCTCAGGGGCAATAGGTGCTGATAGTAGAAATAAGGGTAAGAACTTGTCTATGTTTGTAAAGACCCTAGGGCCATTAGCCTAGTAATTTCATATGATCCTATGATCCTATGGGCATTTGTGGATTTTGAGCTCACTTAAGAGTCCCTGTGCCCATTCACAGAGTATGCATACCTCTGGAGTCCAATCATGTTAACATAATTTTACAACATGCGACTGACCATGCGCATGGCACTACTTCAGATAACAGTGTGCTACCCTGCTGCCAGGCAATGTATGTCATGAGGTGTTTTGACGTGCAGCCTCCACAACTATTTTAACTCATGGACTTGAGCTGATCAGTAGACATGGCATCAGAAGGGCGAAACTCAGGCAAGTCTCCCACCTGGTGCAGCAGGTAGTGCAAGATCTTTTTACACCTGCTCCATAAGCATAATCATGAGCACCTGCTGGGGCATTATGAGGGCTTGATTTATAAAGATTGATGCCTGGCATGAGCTTGACATGGCAATGATTGATATCACTGGCATCACCCGCTCTAGCATGCAGTATCAATATAACTATAGTCCCCTGAAGATGGACCACCTAGGCCTTCTCTATCAGTGGGAAGAATACACTGAGTTACCATGTTATTGTAAGCAACCTATTGTTGCCTTGTCATTTTACAGTAAGCCTAGCACCTGTAGCTGTAATTGTCTTTTGGTATCAGGGATTTGCTGTACTTACTGTCTGTACCTAGAGACGGTAGGCCAGATTCTCTGCATGGCAGGGTAAGTGTAGTATATTGCCAAGATTAATGCAATCTGTAATAAAACTGTGTACCGTATCACTGAGTACTTGTAATTCCATGTTTTTAATAAATCCATTTTTTATTTATTCTTTGTCTTCAGAGCTGTTTTTACCTTCAGTTACTCTAATTGTGTATTAAATCCTACCATGTGTACTGAAGTGTTGCACTTGTGTTATAATTGCAGTTGTAGTACTTTGCATTATTGCTGTGTTTTCATTATGTCAGGTACTGTTTTAATAAACTGTACTATATATCACTGAGCACGGTCCCTTTTTTCTTATTTTTTTCATTTTTTTCCCATATTATGTTGAGTTGCTCTTCTGTTTTGCTCCATTTACTTTTCTTTTTCCTGCAGGACTCCCCACCATCCAGTTAGACGTGTGGCTGCAACCACCATCCTCTGCAATCACCACCATGCTGAATGCTAGGTCCCTAGTATGCCTCAGGCTTGCATCTCTGCAAGATTATATGTTCATAGGTTCATAGGATAAAACTAGGCTATTTGCCCAGAGGCCCTTATAAGCCTAGCCAAGAATTTCACCCATGTTCCCACAAAGTCATCACCCGTTTCCCCTGTCCATCAAAGACACAGGTGAAATCCCAGGGGTGTATTTTCTGTTTCCCAGCCAGTCATCCAGGTTCCTCTTAAAGAGGGCTAGAGAGGTACTCTGCTTGACATGTAGGGGCAGTCTATTCCACTAGACGGGGAGTCTTTCGCACACAAATCATTCCTGCCAACAAGTTTTATTAATGTCACAGACCAGGTTGAGGCCTTGCATGCAGGTTGCTTGAGTGGAGTTTGACTTACGGATATGCAGCAACTCCATCAAGGCTGGGTTTGAGATGGTCTTGTATGTCAGACACAGGTCATCTCTGAGCAGTCTGTATGAGACTGAGTAGAGAGACAGGGCTTTTAACCTATCTGTATAGGATAAGTATTTGAGACCCTGGATTTTCCTGGTCAGGAATGTCTGTGGTCTCTCCAGGTGCTGCACGAGCTTGGCAAGGTACATGCCGAAGGTGGCACTGTACTTGATAATGGGTCTGATAAGGGAAGACTACAGGGATGTTATGACTTCCTTCTTCCTGGATGAAATGCCCTTACTTATCAGATGGGCCATGTAGAAAGTATTCCGTACAACAGAGGAAGCATGGTGGTCAAAAGTCAGTTTGCTATCAACCTGGTTGCCCAAGTCCCTCGCAACTGATCGTGCGTTTAGTAGGTTGTTATTAATGGGGATGCCATTTTCCCCAAAGGAAACAAAAAATATTGTGTTTCAGTTCAACAAAAACTCTTTGACACTCCTTCTGAAACACATCCACACCACCACGATAGAACAACAGAACAGTTCCTCTACACGACAGCACAAAACCAGCTCGACTGCTGAAGCTTGTAAAACCAATAATAAATTTAATATACATGAAATGTTAAGCGCTTTCACAAAAAAACATTGTGAGCTTCTTCAGAACAACCAATCATTCGTACATAATGTTTAAATACATAAACAGGGGCCAAACTATTTGATAACAATCCACTATTCTTAAAGAGACATGATGCCATATGAGGTAGATGTAAAAAATAACATAAAATTCACACATATATAGACTTCACACATAAATAGACATAATATTCCTGATATACTTAATAAAAAATAATACAAACATATAAAATACAAGAATAATTATACATATTAAATGTTTATCTTCTTCTATCCAACAGTGGTTTAATAGATATAAAATCATTTAATCCAGGGGGGATGTTAGCATCAGTAAGTAATTGCCACCATATTTCCTTACAAGCCAAAACATTTTTAATATCACCCCCTCTAGGGTCAGGGATAATATTTTCCAAAATACCAAAAGTAAATTTGTGTTAATTTCCATGTTTTTCCACATGCTTGAATAAAGCATTTTTGTTGTCCTTAGTCCTGATACTATATAGGTGGGCATATATCCTCTTCTTAAAACACAGCTCTGTCTTACCTATATAGTATCCTGGACAAACCGTGCATTTAGCCAAATATATAACATATCTGGTTGCACAATTTCCTTTAACAAATCTAATCTTAGTTCTATTAATGTTATCCAAAATTAAACCTTCACTTTTATTTATAGTATGACATTGGTTGCATTGTCCACATTTTGTGGTATGCTTATTCCTATTCTCTGGTCACCTATTCCTATCACCTTGCTCTAAATATCCTTTGATGTTTTTCCCCATTTTGTATACAAAAGATGGTTTCAAACCTAATACCTCTTTGATTTCATCATCCACTAAAAAAATATTCCACATACTGGAAATAATTTCTTTAACATTGTTCATGTATGGTCCATACTCTATTACACACGCTCTATTAAAACCATTTGAAATGGATTCTTTCTTGATGTTAGAATTCACCCCTTTTGCCCTAGCTCCCAACAACTGTATGTATTTTACACCCCTTGCCCCTAACACATATTTCCTCACATTATCCACCATCTCTACCTGATAATTTCTGTCTAAAAATAAACTAGTAATAAAATTTAGTTCATCAATAACATCCTCATAATCCGATGTCATGCGAATAGCTCTCACACATTGCCCCTTAAAAATATTGTATATCATTTTTCTCGGATGATTACTGGAATATTCTAAATAAGAATTAGTATAAGTATTTTTCCTGTAAATTTTCGATTTAAACTCATTAGACCCTTCAAATATGTAGGTATCCAAATATGGAACTCCAGAAGTAGAACTTGCAACTGTAAACTTCAGATACTCACTACTGGTGTTAAGGTATTCCAAAAACTGGTTAAGGCGTTCTCCATCACCTTCCCACAGAATGTTAATATCATCCAGAAATCTGGAATAATAACTCATGTCTTTGTAAAATTCACTATTAAAAATAGTCGAGTTCTCACAATCAAGCATAACCAAGTTGGCATATATGGGGGCACAAGTGGCCCCCATAGCTACCCCCTTGGTTTGCCTGAAGAGTTCCCCTTCAAAGTAGATATAATTATGTTCTAACACAATAGACATAAGCTCTAACAATAAACAAGTACTATCCCAGTCTAGATTAACATACTTATAAATGCTGTTTTGGAAGGCTTCCATCCCTTCTTGTTTGGGAATACTAGAGAATAAATCGACCACATCAATTGAAATATATGTCAAATTAGATTTCCAACTGTTAACTGGAAAATTTTCCAAAAACTGCCAGGAATCCTTAACCATATGTTCCACTTTGTCATAAATGTGTTTCAATTTATTGTCTATGACAACAACCAAAGGAAAGGTTTTAGACCTACTACCAGATATAATTGGTCTAAAGGGTGGAATTAACTCACACTTGTGAGTCTTAGGTATCCCTATTAAAGTGGCCAGTTGAGGAAATTCAACTTTCATGAATTTATACAAGTCCACTGATATTCTCCTATCAAGCAAAAATTCCTCTATGTACAAGTCTATTCTTCTGTATGCGATGTTAATTTCATTTAATGACACTATCTCATAGTTTCCAGAAGTATGCAAAATATCATACATTCTCGTATTATACTCAGACCTGTCAAATATCACGATACCACCATCCTTATCGGGTTTCATTACCCTAATGTCTTTGTTATTACTTAATTCCTTGAGTGTATGCCATTCTAAGTTGTTTAAGTTGGTATTAACCTTCATATTTTTTCTGTTCTGCAACTGGTAAATTTCCCTTGAAACTACATTATCAAACAATTGAACAGTAGGATGCATAATGGGGACAAAGTTGCTTTTTTTCTTTAATTTATTCACTTTCCCTCCAATTTCCTCACCACTTCTAAAAAGCAGACTTAGATTGAGTCTCCTAATAAATAATTTAAACTCCTGAAGACAGTCGACTAATTTAAAACATCCTGTAGGTATATATTTCATTCCTTTTGATAGTATATCAAAATGGACCTTATTAATGGGAAGTTGTGTATAATTATATATCTTGAAATTTTTATACTTAAATATTGGGCCATCAACCTCAATTCTACTTTCATTTCCTTCTTCCTCAACTACCTTAGATGTGCTACTAATATTTAATACTTATACCCTTCTTTCTCCAATTTCTCCCCTTTGTCCATTCTGTATATTCTCCTCCTTCCATGTCCTTGTGAAAATTTGAATTCAAAGGATGCAATTTGCCATTATATAATGACTGCCTTTCATATCCATGTGTTTTATCATCAAATTCTCTACCTGTACTGCTGGAGGGATATGCAGATAACCTGAATTGTTTGGTCTCACCCCAGGTGTAAGACACACCCTTGCTATATTGTTGTATATCTCTTTGAATTTTCTTACACTTCTTCTCATATATTTTATTAGTCTTCTATTCCACCAATTCAAACTGCTTGAGATACAATCTTTCCCATTGAGGAAACATTAAATCCTTAATAATAATTTCATTTAACTGTTCAACTTCATTCATCAGTTTACACAGTTTCTCATTATTGCAGTTTATCAATAAATTTGTATATTGTGTCCCAAATGAGTCAAATAAATTAGTAAATTAATTTTTAGTGTTAATTGATAAATCGACCCCCATGGGTGTCTTAAAAAACCTTAGTCCCATCGGGACAATGTGAACATCAATGCATTTGGTAAGGTATGCATTATCCAACTTAATAGAATTAATCATATTAAGCTTTTTCCCAAAAGAATATATAAGATCTTTCAAAGTTCCTTTAATATTGCGAGGGTCAAAATTGTCATTCTTGTTAGCATCCCGTTCACTATCAAAGACACAGTTGGGCTCAAGAAAAGTTTTTAAATGACCACCCGTAATAGTATTAACATTATTCTTATCAGAAAAATCATCTGTAACAGTACCTTTAGTTGCTGCTTGCACACACCCATAAGTCCGCATGTTAGATTTCCTTTTTGGTCTAGCACCAGTTCTAATGGTTTCGTCAAACTGGTTGTTAAATGAAAAATCAAATGTAAAATCATTAGATGCAACCTTGTTAAAACCAAGTCAATTTCATTGTATCTGCATCGGTAGGTCAATATCCCCTGTATTACGGATGATTTGACCATTCGGTATCTCAGGTGAAGAAGTGAGCAAGGAATTGCCCAAAGAATTGCTCCTATTACGCACAAACTCGCCATCCATACTCAATCTGCTAGGATTTTGTGAATTGCGTTGAAGCACGTCTTTCCCAGATACTACTTCCGAATGATTCCTTCCACCAGCGGGCTGACCACCCAACATATTCAAAGCCACACTGTCGTGATTGTTGAATAAAGATAGCAGCTTGCTCACTTCGCCCCTCAATAAGGATACTTCCGACTGAAGTCTACTAATTTCTTCGGAATTAATGGGCGAGGGCAAGTTGATACTGTGTGGTGTAGATTCCATATGGTCGACAACAGAAACAAAAAATATTGTGTTTCAGTTCAACAAAAACTCCGTGGCACTCCTTCTGAAACACATCCACACCACCACGATAGAACAACAGAACAGTTCCTCTACATGACAGCACAAAAGCAGCTCGACTGCTGAAACTTATAAAACCAATAATAAATTTAATATACATGAAATGTTAAGTGCTTTCACTCACAAACTTTGTGAGCTTCTTCAGAACAACCAATCATTCGTACATAATGTTTAAATACATAAACAGGCGCCAAACTATTTGATAACAATCCACTATTCTTAAAGAGACATGATGTCATATGAGGTAGATGTAAAAAATTCACACATATATAGACTTCACACATAAATAGACATAATATTCCTGATATACTTAATAAAAAATAATGCAAACATATAAAATACAAGAATAATTATACATATTAAATGTTTATCTTCTTCTATCCAACAGTGGTTTAATGGATATAAAATCATTTAATCCAGGGGGGATGTTAGCATCAGTAAGTAATTGCCACCATATTTCCTTACAAGCCAAAACATTTTTAATATCACCCCCCCTAGGGTCAGGGATAATATTTTCCAAAATACCAAAAGTAAATTTGTGTTCATTTCCATGTTTTTCCACATGCTTGAATAAAGCATTTTTGTTGTCCTTAGTCCTGATACTATATAGGTGGGCATATATCCTCTTCTTAAAACACCGCTCTGTCTTACCTATATAGTATCCTGGACAAACTGTGCATTTAGCCAAATATATAACATATCTGGTTGGACAATTGTACCCCCATATATGCCAACTTGGTTATGCTTGATTGGGAGAACTCAACTATTTTTAATAGTGAATTTTACAAAGACATGAGTTATTATTCCAGATTTCTGGATGATATTTACTTTCTGTGGGAAGGTGATGGAGAACGCCTTAACCAGTTTTTGGAATACCTTAACACCAGTAGTGAGTATCTGAAGTTTACAGTTACAAGTTCTACTTCTGGAGTTCCATATTTGGTACCTACATATTTGAAGGGTCTAATGAGTTTAAATCGAAAATTTACAGGAAAAATACTTATACTAATTCTTATTTAGAATATTCCAGTAATCATCCGAGAAAAATGAAATACAATATTTTTAAGGGGCAATGTGTGAGAGCTATTTGCATGACATCGGATTATGAGGATGTTATTGATGAACTAAATTTTATTACTAGTTTATTTTTAGACAGAAATTATCAGGTAGAGATGATGGATGATGTGAGGAAATATGTGTTAGGGGCAAGGGGTGTAAAATACATACAGTTGTTGGGAGCTAGGGCAAAAGGGGTGAATTCTAACATCAAGAAAGAATCCATTTCAAATGGTTTTAATAGAGTGTGTGTAATAGAGTATGGACCATACACGAACAATGTTAAAGAGATTATTTCCAGTATGTGGAATATTTTTTTAGTGGATGATGAAATCAAAGCGGTATTAGGTTTGAAACCATCTTTTGTATACAAAATGGGGAAAAACATCAAAGGATATTTAGAGCAAGGTGATAGGAATAGGGGACCAGAGAATAGGAATAAGCATACCACAAAATGTGGACAATGCAACCAATGTCATACTATAAATGAAAGTGAAGGTTTAATTTTGGATAACATTAATAGAACTAAGATTAGATTTGTTAAAGGAAATTGTGCAACCAGATATTTTATATATTTGGCTAAATGCACGGTTTGTCCAGGATACTATATAGGTAAGACAGAGCAGTGTTTTAAGAAGAGGATATATGCCCACCTATATAGTATCAGGACTAAGGGCAACAAAAATGCTTTATTCAAGCATGTGGAAAACATGGAAATGAACACAAATTTACTTTTGGTATTTTGGAAAATATTATCCCTGACCCTAGAGGGGGTGATATTAAAAATGTTTTGGCTTGTAAGGAAATATGGTGGCAATTACTTACTGATGCTAACATCCCCCCTGGATTAAATGATTTTATATCTATTAAACCACTGATGGATAGAAGAAGATAAACATTTAATATGTATAATTATTCTTGTATTTTATATGTTTGTATTATTTTTTATTAAGTATATCAGGAATCTTCTTCTTCTTTCGGCTTATTCCCGGTTAGGGGTCGCCACAGCGGATCACCTTGTCCGCACATTGAATGGCAGTGGAGTTTTACGGTGTCAAGTTGCCAGCCCGGCGCCCAACCTTCCACAGAAGGCACACTCACACGCACACCTAGGGCCAATTTAGAGTATCCAATCCACCTGCAGCATGTCTTTGGGATGTGGGAGGAAACCGGAGCACCCGGAGGAAACCCACGCGACCACAGGGAGGACATGCAGACTCCGCACAGAAGGCACCCCAGCCGAGGATCGAACCGGAGGACCTCTTGCTGTGAGGCGGCAATGCTAACCACTGCACCACCGTGGCCGCCCTATTAAGTATATCAGGAATATTATGTCTATTTATGTGTGAAGTCTATATATGTGTGAATTTTATGTTATTTTTACATCTACCTCATATGGCATCATGTCTCTTTAAGAATAGTGGATTGTTATCAAATAGTTTGGCACCTGTTTATGTATTTAAACATTATGCACGAATGATTGGTTGTTCTGAAGAAGCTCACAATGTTTGTGAGTGAAAGCGCTTAACATTTCATGTATATTAAATTTATTATTGGTTTTACAAGTTTCAGCAGTCGAGCTGCTTTTGTGCTGTCGTGTAGAGGAACTGTTCTGATTTTCCCCAAAGGGGATGATGCATTTCTTGGCATTCAGTTTGAGGACATGCTTCTGGTACCAGTCATTAGTTTGGGTAAGACCCTCTTTGAGGAACTTCACGTTACAAGGGGAATTTAAGACAGGACCCAGCTTACAGTCATCTGCAAATTTGGTGACCTCTACAGCTCTTTGGTGGCCTCTGTTGCTTCTTCTCTCGCAACAGGTGAAGGTTTCTCATTAGAGAGAGTGTCATAAAGGGACTCTCCTATGTCACCTGGCATGAGGTTCAGTAGCTGGCAAGAACCAAAATGGACTCGTGGCTCAATGCCTCAAGTGGGACTTTGAAATACAGTTGCTAGGGTCACATATCTGGCCTGCCCCATCATTCAGATCATCAAAGGTGGACCCCACCTCAGTAGTATCAGCTGTGGAGGTGACTGACATCTGGGTAGTTTCTCACATGGTCTAGTTTGTCAGGTCTTTATCACTCCTCCATATCCCCATCATTGTGTCTCCTCCATCTTTTTGCATCACTCTCATGGCCTATTTATAATTTGGTCCCCTCTCTACCGTAAGTCAGTCTACATCTATCCATTGTTACCCCACCTATGTGCCATGCTTCTGTTATATGTGTTTGCCTGCCCCTGCTTCTTTCCTCATACCTTCCTTACTACATACACCTTTCCCATGCTACCTACCCCTTTACCATTTTTCAATAAACAAAAAAGGACACATATTCCAAAGAAAAAAAAATGCCCTTCTTTCCCATCTCCCGCATCTCTTCCCATTCTTCCAGTGTGTGTTTTTCTGCTTGCTCTCACCCTTTCTGACTGTCAAATCACCCCATTTCTATCTCATATATAATAAATGCAGTTGGCACTTTGTTGTGGAGCCCTTGCATGAGATCCTAGCTGTGTCAGTTTTGTAGCTATAGGGTGATAGAATGCATGTGTGAATGCTCATAACATTGCTCTTACTATATGCTTGTCAGTGACACCTTCTGGCATAACCATGCCATGCTGGCACTCATGCATATCTAATCCTCATCAGGCCACATTGCTCTACTTCCATAACACTATTTACTACAGTAGTGGTTCTTTCTGAGTACCACGGTATGCCTTTATCTTCATGTATTTGACTTTTTATATGCTTATACTATAATTATTTCCATTTGAATGTTAAATGTATGGCTTTCTTCATTTAGCAAAAACAGTACTTGTTGTATCCCATTCTTTGTTATTTTTCTGTGATCAAGTTATTACACTGGCATTTACATGTCCTGTTGTTTTATTGCATTTGTTGAGCTTTATTTGTGTGGCACATGAATCTGATGTTAGAGCTGTTCTGTTGATGGGTTTATTTATCTAAGTAACCAGTTGCCCACAATGAGAATTTCAAGGCTTCCTACTTCCTAGTTCATTAATGACAATCACATATACAAGAATCTAAATCTTTAGAGTATTGGTGTGTGTGTGTTTGTGTGTGTGTGTGTGTGTGTGTGTGTGTGTGTGTGTGTGTGTGTGTGTGTGTGTGTGTGTGTGCGCGTGCACCTATATGTCTGTCTGTCTGTCCAGTGAAAGGAAAAAAAAGGTAAATGACATGCTGGTCAGCCCAGTGCAGATGCAAGCTGAAGTCTCTAGAACATGTCAGCATCACAATTAAATATTTTCTACCCCATCATTGCAAAGAAAAAGATTTTGATCAAGTCATGTAGATATATTTTTCTAACGTGATAAATAATTACAGAATAGCCCACACATTATTCTACAAACAGAGAATTGATAAAATAATTAATTATTTTCATTCGCAGAGTGCAACGCCATGTTATGCTTGTTAACAACACTATAAGTGCATGTGAACATGCAGTAATAAGCCATTTACTTTAAAATAAGATATGGATTTTTCTTGTTATTAAACATGCGATGGCTTAAAAAATCTGGAATAGTGTTATGCCTCAGTTTTTAAAACTGACCACAATTTGAAGCATAATGCTAATAAAAACTGTAAAAATTGTTTATCATGAGAAAAACATGTATTTATGGTGACAGCAATTATGCAATGAGCTGTCTAAGTTCCTTAAAAAGAAGCATTTCTTATTTTAATAACTAGAGTTGGCTTAGATGATTTAAAATGTGAAGCTGTGACTGCCTCAGGCACAGGCTTTGAATTTTCTCTCTCTTAACGTACAACTAACAATCTTTTTCTTTGCCACTAGAGACTCAAAAGAGCTCATTTCAGCCATGGCAGTGTTAAGCTGATTACAGCCTCTTGTCTTGTTTTTCTCTTGCTATGATCCTACGGGAGGTGATAGTTTTGATTAAGACATAATATATAGGCCCCTTCAATGGGCTCACCATGATAAATGAATTCATTACAACAGTTCCACTCTATCACACTTACAAATGTTTCAGTCTGTGTAAGAGCAGTTCTTTCTACTTTTTAACTTTTAATTGGACACCTCCACAATGACATCATTATCAAGTGACACAGACACTGTGCTCAATGGAGATGGGAAATTATAGGTGGCAAAGCTGAAGTCATGCTAGCCTTGTCTTTTTTTCACTGTCTAGGCATACTGTGGAAGCATTTCAGCACATATTCATAAAGCTAGGCTTTGTCACAGGACAGGTAGACCAAACCTTTGGAGATCTGCATGCATTTCATCATCGTGACATTTACAACAGCTTTGCATCACAATCCTTCAAGAGGTCTTTGACCTCTTAACCAATCCAGCTGTTGCTAGCACTAAGTATATAATATGGATGTTATCTAAACCTCTTCATACACTCTTTAGTAAACTGTTTAGAAAGAATATAACTTCAATAAACAAGTACTTGTAATACCATTCTCTATCTATGATACAAGCATGCATTTTAACTACATAGATAATTTTCAAGTTCGTATTTTTTTTAAATCAAATTACACCTCCTCTTTACCACTTGGATTAGATGTGTTGTTAATTCTACAGACCCCTTAAAAACAGTGTGATCCTTTCTAAAACTGGCAGTATTAAATCATCTGAAGCTAAACAAGAACTAATTTTCTTTGCCACAGTGCATCTTTCTTTACAGTTTAAGCATCTTACTTTCTTATATGCAGATACTGATCTCCATGCTCATTTTACTCCCTTTAATCAAATGTTACCTATTTTATCATAAAGGTATATAGTTTTCTTGTGGTACACTTTCTTTTCAAAAAGAAACAGGTAAATTGGGGGAAAACAGTCATACTCATCCATCATGCTTCTGTGAATGTGATTTGCATCATCAAATTGCTCTACGAAAATACCCTCATTCCTGTATAAATGAGGCATGTTAGCATATTTAACTATAATTTATTTTTGGATTTTAAATAATGCTATATACGTATTATTTAAGTGCATAGTTCTTTTCTTTTACTGTGTGCAATCAAATATTAGATAACATATTTGACTAATATTTCTGTGGCAGTAGTACTGTGTAGAACACTTTTATATTTTGTTCTTTTTCAGATTTTCAGATGCATGTTATGTTAGGACATTTTTAAGTAAAAGGTTTAGCTTTTAGAATAACAATAAACATCCATCTCATACAATATGTGACATTCTCTTAACACATATCAGCTAAGGAAATGGGACTTGAAGTTTTAAAAACCAAGGTTGCCCAACAACTGTAATAACAGTTACACAGAAATGTGTTAAAGCATTGAAATCCATATCAAGCATGTTCCCAACACCATAAAATTTCTCAGTCTTATAAGGGAGCACAGTGAGATCTTTGCTACTACCCTCTTGTTGTAGATGACTCAAAATGTTTTTGTCTGTTTTTGCGCATTTTCTTTAAGGCCATCCATAACTGAAAGTCTTCTTACGGATGTTATTCACTGTCAAAACAGCAGTTTGGCAGCAGAGTGAATGGCTAGAGAATTACACTGAGTACTCTGTTTGTTGAATACTGAAGATGTTTGAAGAAGGAAGTATGAACACGTGGGTAAGGTAAGTCGAGGTTTGGGAGAGTAATGCCACAAACTTCAGATATGCTGAAAGCTTTGCTGTTAGGGAGTGGTAGAGTACATGTGTGAGTGTTTGTGGGTTAGGGATAAAGCAAGGGTATATAAGGGTGTGACAAGAGGAGGTACTTCCAGCACAGCTAGCTGGAATTTTGTAAATAATTATATGTCATTTGTGAATATCAAACTAATCTATACAAGATACTTGTGTTACAAATGTATAAGAATTGAATGCCATGTGTATATCAAACTGCCCTGTACAGATGTTTGCGTTGAAAAGTTATTTGTAAAATGCTTGTGCTTAAAATGTATCCGCATTGTGCCCTGCAGGAAGAGAACAGAAGCATACTGACTGACAGAGGTGCCAATTTCATGTCGGACATGCTGGCTTATCTGTGGAAGCACTGTGGGGTGAAGCACCTAAAGACCACCCCTATCATCCCCAGACGAATGGTCTTGTGAAGAGGTTAAACTTTACACTAAAGACCATGCTACAGGTATTTGCAGACCAGTTTAAGAGGGAGTGGGACAAATATTTGCCCCATCTATTGTTTACTTACAGAGAGGTGCCCCAGGAGTCCACAGGTTTTTCACCCTTTGACTTGCTGTATGGGCATAGGGTGAGGGGACCTGTAAATTTGATTCGTAATAGGTGGGAGGGTAAAAATCCCACAAGAAGTCTGTTGTGGCATATGTCCTGAACCTCAGGACAATGCTCAGGGAACTCGTGGGCTTGGCCCAGGAGAACCTGGCAGAAGCCCAACAGCAGAAAAAGGTCTGGTATGACAGGAATGCTTGACCTAGGGAGTATGTTGCAGGGCAGCAGGTAAAGATTCTCATTCCTATCAGACACAACAAGCTGCAGGCAGCCTGGGAGGGACCCTTCAAAGTGGAAAGGAAGGTCAGCGCTGTTAACTACATGGTAGAGCTGCTAGGCAGGAGGCAGGGGCATAAATTGTGCATGTTAATGCCATGAAACCTTACCATGATAGGGAGGCCCTGGTGCTAAGTATTTGCAATAGAATGCAGAAGGAGTCTGAGGGGGATATATTGATACAGGGAGGCAGCCAGCAAAATGCCAAGTTACTAAGGTGGAGCCTAGGTTTGCAGGCATATGATATGACAGTGCATCACTGCAGTGGGGTTAGCAATGCCAACACAGATGGTCTCTCAAGACAGGGTATGGAGTAATGTATTCCCAGATAGGCTCATCCTTCTCAAGCAGTGTTTCTCAAGGGTCTCTTTGAAAACTAGCTTGAGTATTTGAAGAGGGGAGGAAGTGTAACTGTGACAAGAGGAGGTACTTCCAGCACAGCTAGCTGGAATTTTATAAATAATTATATGTAATTTATTATGAATATCAAACTAATCTATACAAGATACTTGTGTTACAAATGTATTAGAACTGAATGTCGTGTATATCAAGCTGCTCTGGATAGATGGCTGTGTTGAAAATGTATTTGTGAAGTGTGCTTATGATGTATCCACACAGTGCCCTACTGGAAGAGAACATAAATGTACATCCACTATTGTAACTGCTTAAATGTATATATTAACAGAGGAAACTGAAAGGTTATTCTCAGTCCGGAAAACTTTAGAAAATATTTGAAATTAAATTACTTTATAGGTAGGCCATAAAGAGGCTATCTCTCAGGTTTCAATGCAGCTAGAGACACAAAGTCTGTACTAGGAAGATTTCTGGGTTGCCTTTAGGGTAAACCAATTGCTACTCTGAAAGCATGAAAGAATACAATTGTTTTATGACTTCCACCATCTGCCAAAGATCTGAACAAAAGCCCTTGTATGAGCATTTTTATAGGTAGATTCTAAATACTGCCAACTTCAGCGATGGTGGTTTTGCCTGGGAACCAGAAGTCAGATGACCAGAAATTATGCAAGCTATCCCAGCAGTAATATTTTAGATATTATTTTGAGAAGTCTCTTAATGAGAGAAGGCATTCTGGATTCTGTCTTGGGCCTGGCAACAACAGCAAGAACCATTCACCACATCTGCCTTGCTCTATTAGTAAGTTTTAGGGTATAGTAATTCTCTTAGATACAGTCAGGAATATAGTGAAGCTTAATTTAGTTATTATTTTTCTTTATTTATTTGAGACTGCCCTTCAGTGTTGTTTCAAATATTTCCTGTGATTTTGAACTCTGATGCCACTATGAATGTATATTTAGTATTGTCTTGTTCTTTTATTATTTATTATTAAATATATTTAAACCTTTCATTGTGGCTGATCTGTGTAGAGATATTTAAGCTTTGAGAGTACTTGCATATTTATTTGGTGACACTGTGTGGGCCACTCCTAACAGCCTTGCTCTTGGTCAAACTACCATTTGTATTAACATTAATATTGCACAGTAAGATTGGACACCCTTTGTTAAGGGCCTTAAAGTAGCTGATAAGGAGTGACTGGTGGCAGTGGTAACTACCTTATAGTGTGGCCAGAAGGGGGCATAGCTAGTAAACCTGTGCCAGCCTTTCCCAGGTGTGTGTGTGTGTGTGTGTGTGTGTGTGTGTGTGTGTGTGTGTGTGTGTGTGTGTGCAAATTAAACCTCAAAGAGTGTGTGTCAGCTACTTTGGCAGGGACATGAAGCACTGGTTGGACAGAGAGGGTGTTGGAGGTCTTGGCTTGGTTACTCAGATGAGGTTTTAACTCTATAGCTGTGCCAGCGGGGAGTCTTATTGAGGATCTGGAGGAAGAGGGAGAAACCAGCCTTCAACTGACTGTTGTCTCTGTTGCTCTTAAGGGAAATTGTGCTTGATACATTGAGCTGCATCTGGAAATACTTTGTATGTACTTGTTATCCTCTGAGTGAACTTCCCCTACTGTTTCCAGTGGTGCAGATTGTGCTCCTTAATTAGTGTTTGGCAGTGGTGGGTCATCACAAAGGGATAGACTTGGTGTCCTATGCTTGTTGACGCATCTGGTGTGTGTCTGAGTGTCTTCTGTAGTTGTAGCATTATAGAAAGGTTTTTCAAAGGTAAAATTCAAGGGCTAGGGTTAGTATGCATTAAAGGTGTGCATACTAATGCTAATCCTGGTCCTGCTCCTAACCTTAGCCTTCCACTTTCCCTTAGAAAATCCCTTTCCGTAACAAACATAACCACCATGTTCATATAAAGTATGTTTGAATGTGCAGTGGAATTTTGCTAAACAGATTATAAAAGGGAATTGTTTGTTTTCTTTTAAGATATTTTTTTCTGTTTTTTTTTTAATTTTCTGTATGCTGATTTTCAACATGCCAGTATCAATCATCTGTATTTTGATGGCTGTACATTTCAGCAAATCAATATGTACTCCTTATTATAAACTTACATGGACCTAACTATGTGAAATGATAAACTAAGGATTTAAGGCAGTTTTAATTAACCTTTTCTTTGTTTAGTATAAGTATGATCCCTTTATACTTACACATACTTTTTCATTGTGAAGTTTGTATCCAAAGGTGTTAGGTCCCCATGAGCAAGCATTACACTTTACACACTGAATATTACTTCACTTGTCATCTCGTCTAAGTAATCATAGTTTTGATACTTCCAACTAACTGACTTATAAATGTAAATGATAGCCTTGGTCAGGATATGAATAATGACAAGTCAGACATGGATTCTAGTAAAATATGAATATTACTGTATCTGCGTTGGCTATATTATCATCACTGATGAAATATAGACCTAATACTCAATAAGAATTTGCAAAAAAGTGCTAGAAAAATATTCTGTATTTCCAACAAGGACAGAATTCATCAGATTTGGATGCTGCTTATATTTTCCCACAAGGAATTTAAAAATAGTTTTCAGATCTGTATCTCTGGCTGGATTACCTGCTGTTTTCAACTTCTAAAGTGCTCTTTCCTTAAAATACTGACTAATGTATGCCTCATAAAGAACATCAGTTGTACATTTGTCTGACAATCTGAAATGAGAAATAATTTGAAGCACTGTGAAAAAAAAAATCCAAAGTTTTATTGCTTAGGTAGTAACAGACTTCATACAGTTCATGCATCTTGTGTCCTTGTTTTTACCAGTAGCAGTAGTTATTTTTCTGATCATCATATGTCAATCAAAACTCAGTGATCACCTGAATGAGCATAAGTGCCAACCAGGGCTCACAGATTTTATATATATATATATATATATATATATATATATATATATATATATATATATATATATATATATAAGGGCATGCACCAATCAGAACTCAGTAATCATCTTCAGGAGTATGGGCATCAATCAGAACTCACTGATCATTTGCAGGACTACATCAACCCATCAGAACTCACTGACCATCTACAAGAGAACAGGTGTCAATCAGAATTCTCTGATCATCTGCAGGAGTACATGAACCCATCTGAACTCAATGGTCATCTGCAGGAGTACATGAGCCCATCAGAACTCAATGATTATCTGCAGGAGTACATGAACCCATCAGAACTCAATGATTATATGCAGGAGCACAGGCATCAATCAGAACTCACTGATCACCTGCAGGAGTACATGTACCAGTCAGAAATCACTAACCATCTGCTGGAGCACAAGTGTCAACTCACTGATCACCTGAAGGAGCATAGATGACAATCAGGGCTCAAAGCTCATATGTATAAGGGCATGTACCAATCAGAACTCAGTGATCATCTGCATGAGTATAGGTGTCAGTTAGAACTCCCTGATCATCTGCAGGAATATATGTACCAATCAGCAGTCATTGATTATCTACAACTGATACATTTTTGGTTACCATCATGCAGCATGTCAGAAATACTATGCAACTTGTTAAAAATGGACAGCATTACAATAACATGTTTTATAGGTGCGAGTGGTGTCCAGCTCCTTGATGTCTACTGTGCTTGAATTTCAGGCTCTTGAGGTACCAGTTACGGCAGAAATTCCATCTATGCCATGTTTCACATCATATCAGCATCTGATCAACTAAGAAACCAATGCATTCAGAATGCTGTGGAGTCTAACACTGATTCATTCGTAGAATCCCCCTGTACCATTTCATTATGCAGTTTCTCTGACAGGAGTCAAAAATATTAGGAGAAAGCCTGTGATGACAGAAGTGCTAGAGAACCAGAAGGAATCCCCTTGTATACCGAACTGTAGTATGATTCATAAAGCTATGTGAGATAGAATGTACTAGAAATTCAATGGTGATATGCCAAACAAAAACTTAACATCAACATATAACAAACTGATGCAGCACCAGTACAATAAAATCCAGCAATAATTGTATTGGCTCTAGTTTGAAATAGGTCTCTTGGAGCTAATTATGCACACACATACCCATCAGGAGATGTAAGAAAGCTTTGGTATGTTAGATCATGCAACAAACATGATAGTGCAGTCGCTAGACGTTTGACGGTGGAACACAGTACTTTTTTAACTGCAATACATTCTTCAAGTATGCTGCATACTTTGCAGAAAAAGATGTACCAGACGTCCCACAGATGCAGCCATCACAAACATCAGTTCATGGATGCCTAACATCACATTCAGGAGAAATTTTTCATAATAGGATGAAACATTGTAGCATTATATTCCAATGGCAAGAACCATCAGGAAAAAAAGTGTGTTGCATCCTAGGATGAACCAAGAAGTTTGAACATTTCATTATTATCTATTATTCAACCACAAAAGGATAGAACTATCTAGGATATGGTTGTGATTATGTCACTTCTACATATTACACCATCACTGAATCAATTACATGTATGATGTCATTTGTAGAAATGACAAGAACAAACATCATAAATCAGGAATGATATATTTTGATATGAAGTATGTTGGCATCCTATTCAAGAAAACCTTCCTTTGCAACAATCAATTATAAGAAAGTAAGGGACTCAGAAATTCAAGGATATAGTTGGTATGGTAGTCAAGAAAATCTGGCTATATCTCCAGATGATATTTTTTCATACCTGACAAAACCAGAAAACGACATTACAGTGTTGTGGAACATTTTGAGACACTTTCAGATCTTTTTGGGATACAAAATTAATGAAGGTAAAATGAAGACAATAGAGGTAAATTATGCACCACACACAAATTGGTTCAGGAATATCCATATTTATGGGGATATGATAAAATGAAGTATTTAGGAGAATGGATTAAAAATTATTCCAGTGTGGCAGCTAAGGATATGTAGGAAGAGACTAAACAAAAGATAATACAAAAACTAAGAAAATGAAAGCTTTGTTATATGGATATAGATAATCAAGCAGTTAAAATGTTTTTAGTCCCTTTAGTCTTATACACAGGACAGACATATTTTTATCAGCCAGAGGAGACATTGTGTATAGCAATTAATAAAAAGCTGAAGGACTTTATCTAGGAGGGAAGATGGCAAGAGTGAAGTGGGAGATGATTCTTCCAGTAGAACAGGGCAGATTGGGTTTACCCATTTTGAAGAGGTATTTCAGAGCTACACAGTTAAGACTCTTATACATAGTGGAAGCAGAAAACTATATTTGAATGTGGTAAGTGGTGATGATGAAACAGGGGGAAAGCTCAAGAAACAAGGAGAGAATGAGATTTGGATGCAGGCCTTTAAAGATAATAACAATAATCATACAGAATATTATATCCATAAAGTAGCAGGAAGTATTCTAAGAACTAAGCCAACACAGGATTGGACAAAGGAGATTCTACTAATGGGATGACTACAATTAGAGATATAGACAATCAGCAATAGGGGGCTGGAATTTATTGGAGAAAAATGGCCAAGGAACCAAGGTATTGGCAGCAAATAATTAGGGATGGAAAGATGATAGAATGGGAAAATGCCTAGAATTTATGTGGACTGCAGCTTAGAGATTGCCTTCCCTATCAGGGATTGATATCAGAGTATAGGCAAAGAGAAAGAAGTAGGGGGTTCTAAACAAAAGACCACCATTGGTAGAGTTTTTAGTAGAATCTAGAACAGACGCTGTCATTAAAAAATGAATAATTAGTAGAGCATATAAAGTACTGCATGATAACTATAAGAATCAATTAGAGGAGGTTGGAAAGGATTGGGAAGAGAGATTGAATAAACAATTCACAGCAAAACAATGGGAGGATATACATATGTCTCCCAAATATTCAACAAAATCTAGAAGATTTAGGATTTTCACCTGGAAATGCTTGAATAGATATTTCTATAACCCAAGTAGACTCAAGAGAATTTTCCCCAGGTAGACAGCAAATGTTGGAGGTGTGATGGGGAAGAAAGAGGTAATCAGAAACATATTTTCTGGAAGTGCGATGAATTGGTGGAATTCATGGATTCCATGTGAGATGCACTGTCTGAGATGCCGAGTGGGCAGATTGGTCTGATGAGGGAGATATTATTGGAGGAGTGCCGCAGTAAACAATCCGCACCCCACTGCTGTTTTCAATCTTAATTAACAAGCTACCGTCTGATCTCTCTAACCTTCTAGCACTGTTTATGCAGATAGCATGGTTATTCTTCGATTCAGTCCCTCACATTAAAGAATTAAAATGCAGCTTCAATATGACCCCCATTCCTTTCATTCTTGGCTAAGCAACCATACGCTATTCCTGCTCCCCTCCAAAACAAAAAGTGCAATTTCTGGAACCTCACAAAAGCTGCAAAAAATTCCTAAACATCTCAACATCACATAATGGTTCCCTAATAGAAACAACCATGCCCTTTAAATACTTACATTTATGGCTAGACCAGTCACTTAACTTCTGAAGCCACACTGAAAGCACCAGGAAAAAGATCAGTTCTCTTTTATTCTGGTCCATGGAAATATCTTCCTTTCTCTCTAGACCAGCTAGAGGTACAATATCCAAAGGATTCCTCCTTGCTCAACTTGAATATGGGCTCAGCATCATAGCCACAGCCTCTAAAAAACGTATCCACTCTACAGTCCATTAAAAACAAAATCTGCAGATTTATTTCCAATTCTTCCTCTTGTGAATATCAATGCATCATGCTGTCTAAAGCCAAATAGGTACCAGTCTTCTACAGAGTTGAGCTACTCCACAGATGTCTTTTTTTCAAACTAGTTCAGCCAGGTGCCTTCTCACCTCTTACAGCCAAACTCCATAATAAAACCACCCCTAAAACCTACGCAACCCCTCCCAATTAATCCCCTCACTCCAGACATCCCAAATCAAACTGCACTATACCAACCATTCCTTCTCCATTCTTTCACCCAAACTCAAGCAATCCCTCCCCATCATCTAAAAGAAGACTCCGCTTTTCCCACATTCAGAGCACAACTCAAAAGATACATCCTTCAAAAACCTGACAAATATTTTTTCCACTGGACACATACCCTAACTCACTCCACACCTGAATCACTTCTACTTTAACCCTTTGTTCTCACCTGTTGCTTCCTTCTCGTATTTACTACTAAAATTAATTCACATTTGTTTTTCTACTGTGTTAATAATATTTACATATTGCTTCAATTGTTTATGGAATTATCTACCTTCTGTGATTACTCTATATTTGTGAACTTGTTCTGTTTTATTTTTTTGTGAATTGCTTCACCTAGGTTATATCTGCATATGGTCTATTGTGATCAGTCTACTACCCTGTAAATGAACTAAATAAATAAAGTTGAAAAAGCACTTTAACAGGTATGATCAGCAGTGAATTGAGTTCCTCATAGTGCAGTTGATTTAAGAGATCTGAGATGGCAACACAAGTTTGCAAATAAATCTAGACCTCTTTTCAGAGCATCCAACCATACAAAAAGCAAACTAATATGCAGCTGTCTTGATTCTGTAATAGGCTAGCATCACTTCCTACATCAACCATAAATCAGGCAGAGGTGCACACCTGCAGACACTGTACTCATGCTTAAGCGTCTGTGAGTTTCACATCAGTAACAGAGGGTACCCATGAGAAAATCCTTTCTACGAAAGTGGGAAAATAAAATCTGTGCCCAAACAGAGCAGGCATATAAGTAAATAAGTGGTATTTTATGCCAGTGATGGTGAAAACCTGCCCTCTGCACATGCACAATGAAAACACACACACACACACGGTTCCCTATCAGAAGCCTGAAACACTATAAGCTTGAAAATCAAAATCCTGAAACCAAAAGCCTGAAAACTCAAAATCCTGAAAACCCAAAATCCTGAAACTCAAAATCCTGAAAACACAAATAATGCTAATATGCCAATACAAACACACTAATATCTACCGACTGACCTTAACCCTAACCCTAACCCTAAGGTCCGTCACTATCGCACACTCACCTAACCCGCGCCCTAACCCTAACTCACTTAAACCGCCCCAACCCTAATTTTTGTCACTATTGCATACATGCCTAACCTGCGCCCTAACCCTAACTCACTTATACCGCCCCTAACCCTAACATAAAACCAACCGCACACTTACCTGAACCCAACGCATGACCTAACACCACAGGGCTAACAATAGCAAAGCCACAATGACGTCAGTATGTCTATTTTGTGTTTTCAGGATTTTGAGTTTCAGGATTTTGGGTTTTCAGGATTTTGAGTTTTCAGGCTTTTGGTTTCAGGATTTTGATTTTCAAGCTTATAGTGTTTCATGCTTCTGATAGGGAACCACACACACACACACACACACACACACACACACACACACACCTCAGCCATTCTGCTTTGCTAGGTGTGGGGATGGCACTTAACGTAAACTGCTTCTCAAGGTCAGTTTAGATTCAGGTCATATCTCTAACACAGCTTCCACCTGACATAATGGCTTTGCTTGCTATATCTATCTGAAAATTTCCAACTGTTTATCATGTAAGTAGAGTGCATTATTGAACCATGAAGATGCCAATATTTTGTCACAATGTTAAACATACACATTGTTTGAAATTTTCAAAATTATAGATCTTGCAAGTACAGCTGGATAATTGTAAAGTGACTTGATATTGAGTTATAGAAATTTCCCACATAAAATAAGCTTCTTGGGAAAAAATGCAGTATTTAAATTGTGTGGTGTGAAATTACCTCAGTATGTATAACTGCAATACATTTTAGTTTTATGAAGTAAAAAGTATGGAGTTTCTCAAAGAATCATACTTTACCATTACTTAAGTGTAACCCTACACACCTGTGTTAGTGAGCAAAGTAAAATGCTAGCTTTTACTGGCAGTACCACAGCAGCAGTGAACAGCACTGCTATCTTGTCTAGGTTCTGTGGTCCCAAAGCAGCATTTTGCTAATTTGTGCATATAATACACTGAATGTCATAGTGACTGTGAACCAGAAATGGTAAAGTCTCACTTTCTTTATTTCTAAATTATTGAGATGCACATTCAATCCCTCCTTTCACATCATTCTATGAATCTTCATTTCCAGTTCCAAAATTTCACTTTGTGTCATTTTCCCCTTTCTACCTGCTAACTATGAAGCCTTAAGGGATATGCATTATCTAGACAGCTATGAGGATGCTTTCTGCTCTCACCAGTATCACAGTAATGAGAATATGTCCATTTTTCTGACCTAGCCCCACCTGTGGTGGTAACATGAGCACTTGTATCACTTCAATGGTCACCCATGGCCCCTATTCCATGCATTTGTGTACTTTCACATGCACCAACAATGACTACTATCACTGGCTTGAGCAGCCACACCCATATCTTCCCTCACCAGCTTCCCCCATTTTGACAAGCCTCCTCTCTCCTTGCCAGCATCTTCACATGCCAAGCTGCTGGTTTAACTTAGGTCAGTGGACTGTACTCATGGTTTTATTCCTCTTTAACACCAGCATAGACTTTTGCTCCATTTTCTTTTTCGTTTTTTATAATTTCACATGCAAACAACAAATAAATACAAAATAAAAATAAATAATAAATGCAAATAAAAGGAAAAAAATCACTGACCACTTGGCAATGAAGGGTAACATTTATCATTGATCTTATTAATTATTTCCCCCCCTTCTGACATATTTGTCTGATCATTTCTTTCCTTCTGGACACCTACTATTTTTTCTCACTTGCTCCCTTCTCTCCCATTATAACCTCCTGCTCTATCACTATAACAAAGTCCAATGTTCACAATACATTTTTTTATTTGCTTACTCACATATCAACATCTGATGTCACTTTCTAACTGTATCATAAATCCATTGAATACTGGACTTCAAAAAGATAAAAAAAATCCATGTGACACGTCAGATACATAATTAGATGAGCAGCCAATAAAATAATGATTTCCGGTGCTGGTCATGTAGCATCTGTCTCCACATTTAAAGTTATGGACACCAAACTTTGTGATATTACATGTAGATCCTCACATTACAGTTATATGAGATGTTCTGGTTCTAAGTGATCAAGTTGGCATAACTTTGTTGTGAATGAGAAACGAGGGACCATGAAGACAGAAAAGTTAGACTGGGAAGGACTATTAAAAATTAGTCTTCAAATATGCATGTTTAATATTTGAGGTATTCCTGAATTTACCTCATTTGTTTTTTGCCCTTTTCTGTTTTGGGTTTTAAACTTTTGCCATGCTTCTATACATAAATTACATAAACATGGAGACCAGACAGAGTTCACTGAATGCCTGATACATAGCTTAATAGCTTTGACAAGGATTTAGTGGAAAATCTGCTGCTGCACGTCTTTTTAATGCCCTTGGACTTGCATAGATTTTCATCTGTTCCACAGCCTGCTGTTCTTCCTAAACCTGAGGTTTCACTACCCTCCGGAGGTTTCTCTCCATAGTTCAGGCATAAGAGCACACTTTTTGTCCCCTTTTTAATATGGGGTAAACTATGGCAGTTTATTGGTCCAAAGATACTGTCCACTATATCCATGTAACACTGAAGCTATGCATAACATTACCTATGCTTCATCAATCTTGTGCTTGTAATGTCTTCAGCCAGATATCTTCCTATCGCTAAAATGGCATCTAACCAATGCAGTGAATTTTGCTACAGTAATGGACTCCAAATAATGAAAAATTCCAGCCTTCAAGATAGTGGACTAGATTCTTCGAGTTGTGCAATAGTAGGTGGAGTTGTGGAAGTTTGCTAATCCAGTCTATGGTTATTTTATTGATACGGACAAGGTATACGACTGCATACGTCAGTAGGCTGTGTGAATACGCTGGGATGTATGTGTTACTGTGACCACATATTTATACAAAATGGTCACTCCACAAATACAGGGACAGTTTTGGTCACTTTCCTGGCTTTAAGCCAGATACACTCAAGGTAGTTTGGGTTTTGTCAATGAGCTATCCTGTCACAATTGCTGTGCATGATTCTCATGGACAGGATATCAAGACATAACTGCGGTTGGGAGGCTTTCTGGTTTGTGGACAAACAGACTGCATTTCGATTGTCTATGGATGTTGTTGTCCTTTTGGATTTATTTGTCCATGATCTCTGATATGTCTCAAAGGGATTCATTGCAGGGACTGAAATGCCAGAGATATGACTCAGCAGGACAGCGCCTCCAAATCAGAGACGAAGTCACTGCCCTGGAAAAAGCTGAATAGTCTTTTCATCTAGATTTGGAATACGGCTGCCGCTATTTAAGAAGATTAAATTAACTGGGATTTTGTTTATGACTGATGACAAGGGAAGACTGACAATGACAAATGGACTAAAATGTGTTAGTAAAACAGGAGACAAGTTCTCAGAAAAAAATGCTTTCAGTTTACTTTTCAATCTACCTTCTCGTCCTCACTTATGATCAGGAGTGCAGATAGTTTTTGAATTAGATTACAGGTAAAAACTATGAAAATGAGGTTTGTCCGTAAGGTTGCCAATTTAGGAGTCCCTTAGATCAGGAGAAGCCAAATGTGGTGGTTTTGACTTCTCACTATGGTGGTTCCTAAGTTGCACCCGGCAGTTCTACCCTAGCTACAGGAGCCCTTGGGAGGTGCAGGGCAAGTTGGAAGGATTATATCTCTTATCTGGCTAGGGGATGTTTGAGGTCCTGCAGGACAAGCTGGACATATGGATATGTACAATCACTTGATCCTTGAAGACTTAGGTCTTGGCTTGCTAAGGTAACTATTGATCACTTCTTTGAAATGAACTTTTCAGCATTTACTATCACTGTGTCTCATAATGTGGAAAGCCCTCCTCTTTTGAATGGTTATATTAAATATGATACAACATTGTTCTCTAAAAACACCTATGTTAGTAAACAAAGGGCACATTCAGGTTATGTACTTCAAAAATAACCCTTTTAGATTTTTAGGAATTTCAAAAAAATCTTCATGACATTATACTGAATAAACTTAAAAGTGGAGTAAGATATATTTTTGAAAACAGAGTGAACTTTCATAGTACAGATACTTTGCATATGTGTGTGTGTGTGTGTGTGTGTGTGTGTGTGTGTGTGTGTGTGTGTGTGTGTGTGTGTGTGTGTGTCTTTGGAGCAGCTGGTCATCTGTTTTGTCTTGGAGGCCCTCTTCAATATTTTGTCCTAACCTCTACACAGCACTTGATGAACTTTCCTTTCAGACTGAAGCCCCCCCCCCCCCCGAGTAGAGGGAGTGGAAAAGATCATCTTTGAGTCCAAACACCTGGGGGGGGGAGAAGATGGACTGGACATAAGGATGGCCTTATATAGTGCTATCCATATAGATGCATAGGAGGTTTGTTTGGCTAATTAGGGGAAGGGTACCCTAGCCACGTGGAGATGCTGGCATTGCATGTGTCAATTTGGACATACAAAATCACAGGTAATAATCTACCCCTCCCTCTGAGTATGGTGAGCTAACAATTGAGACTTCTTCCCACCTCCCCTAGCCAGTTCCTTTATCACCTGTGCTGATACTTGGATTTTCATCTACACCATGGAGCCAGGGGACAAATGCTTCTGCAGTTATCCTCAGAACATTAAAAAAATCAGCACAAGGGACTGGTATTTTGCACCTCTTTTTCTCCAAGTGGCATACAATGTTGTGTTACAGCAGACACACATATAGATACATATATTCTTCAGACACATACATACACAGATAGCTAGGCCAATATACAGATATACAGAGATATTAATATATACTTATTTCATGTTTAAAACCTTAAAACTCACTGCATGTCTTACCTCTATGATTGCTGCATTTGTTTATTTGTTTATTTATTTATGTATGTATGTATGTATGTATGTATGTATGTATGTATGTATGTACACTTGTTAACTGGGGGACCTTTGTCAATCATAACCAGGGCCAAAGAGCAACAATAATTTATGACAAATATTTTAAAAGATAGGTACAGGTAGAAAACAGTGTTGTTAACAGCAGTAAGTAATTAATATAATAATAATTTGCATACAAATATTATATAATGCTGGCATCAATAATATATTGACAATTATTTTTATAAACTGCAAAGTATCATGATTAAATATTTATTAGGCCATATTACACTGGCAACATTAGCCACTTTAGCTGAAATGAAGAGTTTGGACTTCACATTGTTAATATTTGCATTACCAGAATTACAGTCCCTGTTACTTTTGGGATGAAATGCCAGTATGTGTCAAAATAAAGAGCCTAATCAGCACAAGACACGGTTCCATGCCTATTTCACTTTCTTATTTCTCAGTTTTCAGCATATTCCAGAGATCCGTCAATAAATGCAACTGCGCTTTCTTTTTTTCTGCTCCACCATTTTAGATGACTCTATAGTGCTTTTTATTATTTTAGAGTAAGCAAACCACTCCATGTCAACGTAAACTTTTATCCGAACTGTCTTTGTTCCATTTTAAACTTGTCGGTGACTATTTCCAATGACAAAGCAGAAAACTTTCTCACTGGAGATATGCTGAAGTACACATCTACTTACTACTTAAAGAGGCTTACCGCTTGTTGTTAACCTTAACTTGCTTCAGTGTTCTTAAAACTTCCACACACATGCACTGCAGTATGCACCACATTATCATACAGCTGACAGAGTGCCTGAGCTACATGTAATACACCTGGGATGGGTGAAAGTTTCATACTAGATTTCAATGTCTACCTACCATTCACCATCTGCTGTCATGTTCCATTATTCTACTCAGAGCCTATAACAAGGTAAAACGCTACCCTGCCAGCAGGGGTGGCTTTTTCCCTTTTGAACTTACCCTTGTACACTGCATACACCATCTACAATCAGCTTTCTATGGTATTAATATGGTCCTTGTGGACACGTTACCATGTAAACACCCTCTGCTTTGGACAATCTGTCTGCATCCCCCTCATTTTGTTTTCTGCCCGAGCATTTCATTATATTCATTATAGTACATCGGTATGATGGCAGGAGACAGTAAGTTAATCTAGTCTGTCCTTCAGCAGAATTTAACATTTCACATCTCCTCCATACTTATTTGTCTTGCTCCTTACCCTTTTTTCCACTTATCTGATTCCTGCTTAAATCCTTCTGTGGATCTCCATCATCTATTCCAGCAGTCCATTCCATGAGTCAACAACTCTCCTTAAGAAGAAATACATTATGAGTTCCAGGCACTCATTATTCCTTAAAATCCAAATCTTGTGTCCTCTCTTTCCCTCTCTGTCTTTCCTGTACATGATGACACTTTTACATTGCCCTTTCATGACCTTCGCATCAGTATCATGTTCACCTACCTTTTCTGGCCTCAAATAAACATCTTCTAGTTTCTCATTACATGACGTCTCCTCCATCCCAATGATCATAGAGGTAGGTTTTCTTTGGATTCTATCCAGCAGTCTAATATTTCTTTCCTTGTTATGGACTCCAGAACTCATACAGTACTCATGCATATGGGGAGTGGAAGTATTACCTCTTTATTTCTGGACTCTATCCCCCTTCAGACACACACTAATATTCTTTTTGATATTCCCACTGCCCTCATAATTTGTTCTCAATGGTCCAGTTCAAGTGTGATCAAAACCCATGCATTATTTTTCTGCTCTGCTTCCATCAGTCCCATACCCTCCAGTTGGCAGTGAGGGTTGATATAATGGTTAAAGTGTTTACCTTGCAGATAAAAGGTGCACACCGGATTTAATTCTCACCTTCAAAGATGAAGCTGGCTAGGCTTAAAAAGGCCCACAATGGCAGCTAGCTTAGTATTTACCTATAAACCTAAACCTAATAGTTACACCAGAGAATTTGTTGTCAAAGCACAGTGCTTTGGGTTTGACTGTAGCGAAAGTAAACTGCCACATTCCAACCCACTTGTTCAGTCTTTCCAAACTCTGCCATAAACTCCTCCCCACACTCTCCATTTGTCTTAATTTCACCTGTAAGGAGGCTGGCTTTGTTTTTCTGTTCCCCCAGATATGTATGAGACAAAAAAGACAGAAAAGGCCCCTTCTAATGCTACACAGCCACACTTTCTGGTCCATTGCTGTGTTCTGCATTTATTTTTATCTTTTGTCTATTGATGAAACATCTGTCTGCATCTTCTGCTTCTGTCCCTCTACCTTCTTCTCCATCACACCTTAGCTTTCAGCAGTGCTTTCCCTTTTGGGATATATAGAGTCTGCCCCTTGCATAGTACTATTCTCTCTGAGGTCTCCTTCATTTTCCTACCAGTCTCAAACCTTTAACCCTTGTCCAGTGACACAGTCATTCATTGCACCTGCTAATCTTCTCTTTCCTCAGCATGCTGGGTGAAGGTATGGGTAACACTTAAAAGCACCATAATTCTAAATTTCTCTCTTCTGACATCTCTCTCTCTGCTATATCCATGGCCTACTTCATGCTATTCTAACTGTTGCCTCTGAGAATATCGGTGCATACATGCATCAAATCTTCCCTCCTGGCAAACACTTTGGTAAACTCCTTCCATGCATTATTTATTCTAAGCCCAAAACTGAATTTGCTAAAATTTGAGCTTTCATTTTTACCTGCTAATCTCATAATCCTCTCTGTGCCTATGTTTCCACTCTCCAAAAATCTTTCCTTTGTCCTCGCAATGAGATTCATCTAACTCATTTTCTCCCCCATGCAACTATCCCACCTAGCTTTTATCTTTCCCTATCCATTTCTGCTACTGTCAGCCCCACTGCCTGTGTTGAATGTGCTCCTCACTGTGCTGCATCTAATATCTTCCCCATCCCTCCTGTACTGCATCTACTTTCTTCCCCATCCATCCTGCACTCTCCCAGCAAAACCTCTTCACTGTTCCATCACTTTTGCCCTCTGTCTTTCCTATTTGGCTAAGTTTTTCAGTCTGCCCTTTCCCTCTCCCTCCTGCTATCCTTGTTCCTTGAGCTCCTGTGCAGCCATATCTGGTTCCATCTCTCCTTGATTATTTATCAATACAGTTTGCATCTATTCTACTACCCTGCTTTATTTCTTTTTCTTGTTCTTCTTTTTATGGCCATATTTCCCATTTTTGCTCTTCAGGATATTTGATGTCACTCCCATTTGCTATACTCATAGGTTCATAGATGTGTACTAAGCTAATGGTCCTGGAGCCTTTACAAGCCTAGCCCATAGGATTACTCTGGTGTTGTGCCATCTGACCTTAGTTCCCAGTGCCTCTGTCAAGTAGAACCACTGGAGTGATCCCCGGGGTGAAATTTGTATTTCCCATCCACTCATCAAGATTTCTCTTGAGGAGGGCCAGTGAGGTGCTCTGTTTGATATGTATAGGAAGTCTATTCCATAGCATGGGCAGTCTCTGGGTTATGAACCTGTCCCTTCAGCATGTTCTGTTGATTGTGGTAATGAGGTTGAGGTCTCTGGAGCATGTGGTGCTGAGGGATTAGGATTTCTTTAGATGTAGCATTTCTAACAGGGCTGGGTCAGACATGGCTTTGTAAGTCAAGCAGAGATCACTTCTAAGTAGGCGATATGAGACAGAGAATACTTGGAGTTTTTTGAGTCTGTCCATATAGGACAAGTGTTTAAGGCCTAGGATCCTCTTTGTGAGGTACTTTTGTGGCCTCTCCAGTTGTTGCAAGTGTCTAGTGAGGTACATGCCAAATGAGGCATTGTACTTGATGATTGGCCTAATGAGGGAAGAGTAGAGGGGGACAATGACCTCTTTCTTCCTGGATGCAAAACCCTTAGTAATGAGATGTGCCACATAGAAGGACTTTCTGACCACAGTGACAATGTGGTTTTGGCATTGAGCTTAAGGCCATGGTTCTGACACCAGTCATTGGTCACAGTAAGGCCTTTCTATAGGATGTCAACATCACTTGGGGAGTTAATAATAGCAACCGACTTGCAATCCTCTGCAAAATTTGTCAGACAGAGTCCCTTCATGTTGGCCTGGACTTATGAGAAGTAGATACCGAACAGGAGAGAACCCAGAACCGAACCCTGTGGGGCTCCACTCGTGACTGGCCGGCAGTCTGACTTGGAGACTGCTACTTTCACACTATGTGTTCTATCTGTGAGCCAGTTTGCAACCCACCTAGTGATATAAGGATCTGACAACATCTGCCCATATCTTTCTGTCATCTACCTTTCTCCCATCTATATTGTCTCACCTTATCCTGTCTGCTGTCCTCTTTTTTGTTTGCTCTTTCCAGTTCTGCTCTGGCCTATGTTATTTGACTAGTCAGTCTATTATAACCTCTAACTACCATATTCTGCTAAGAAACCACTATTCTTCTGCAAACCATATATCCCTTGCATCTCAAAGCTGAACTATATCCTCTAGTAGCAGGCCCTATCCCTGTATTCTGTCTCCTACAGACTGTTGAAAAGAGAACTATGCCTGGCATACAAGGCATTGTCAGATACCACTCTAATGGACTTCCTGCATATTCACAAAACAAACAGCACCGGAATTACCCATTTTAAAGACTTAAACCTTGCCTGTTATATAAATAGGACCTGCTGAATAGACAGATATGTATTCCAGAGACTACCCCTTCTCTGGAACAGGCTCCCCATCTATGTAAAGCAGAGTTCCTCCCTAACCTAATTCAAGTGTAATTTGGACAATTGGATGGGGAACAGGAAATTCATCCCTGGTTTGGCACCTATATCTCTAATGGACACAGGCAGCCTGTAAATGCTTCATTTCCCAGGCCCCTGCTTGTAAATGTTTCACCTCCCAAGCACCTGCTTACACTTACCAAGGGCGCCAGAACTAGTCAGAGATGTGGGATGCATGGCTAGGCTGAAAAAGGCCCTTGTGGTAGTTAGCCTATGACACACCTATGGACCTATGATCAGCACCACCCACCTCCAGAAAGAAAGAGAGCTTTGTAGATTTAGAACACGGGATGCCTTTTAAGAAAAGTAAGCTAGGTTGACATTGTGCTTTCCTCTCTGCTTTCACTTAAATTTTGTAGTGCCATTTCTGAGGAGTTTTCATTTAGTGCTGAAAATCCTTTTCTTTGTTAAGCATAATAGTTACATTGTCATCAACATTCAGGAATATTTACTTCACAAAATGTTTTAATGCAATAGGTAGATTTCAAGACATCTCAGGAATTAACACACTCCATTGCCAATAGGATAGCACTTATTGTAGCCTTGCATATCAAATTTATTCTGCTTCAAAACGAAAAGCATTTCCAAAGAAACTATAAAACCAGGAGTATACTCAAAAGAATAAATAATTGGGTCATATGAATTATTGATAGCTTATTATAAGAATATATCAAAATTACAAATCAGTATTAGTCTCCCTATCTCTCTCTGTGCCTCAGAAGATGGCTCATTCATTTCTGCAAGAACTCATTTGACCCCTATAATAGATAATTAAAGTAACACCCTTAATGTCTGCTGTGTTATAGAGTTTTGCAGTACTGCTGATATCAAAATGGCATTTCATTAGTTGGTTTGAAGCTCCACTCCAGCAGAATGCATGATATCATAGTGTTACCCAAAAACGAAGAAAAGCAGAGTGTTTCAATGCCATTTTCATCAAATAAACGTCATACAACCCATACACAGGACATACAAAGAACAAGGTATAATGGGTTTACACTATTTTGACGCTGCAATTAACTGAATATAGAAATACATTATCTAACTATAATACTGCATGGCTAATTACATTGCATTTTACATTCTTCTGATTTGCTAGTTTACCAAAAGCTTCCGGAAAAGCAAACAGCAAAGAAAATGATGATTGCATCAAAGTGCAAAACTAAAGTAAACAAAGTACTCAGACATTTTCTGAGAAGGGTATGAATGTTCCTTTATATTCGGAAAGCACTGAGAATACACTTGACCCTTTGCATTCATTGTATTACCAGTGGTGAGGCAGCCTTTTGCATAGTATTCATTTCTGCTGGAAGTAAAATAACAGAAACAGATAAAAAAGGAATTGCCAGCATGGCAATCCGTAGGCCTTGACTAGCATCTGTGGATATCCTGAGAAGGTTGCAATCTGTGCCTTGATGTACACTGTCACACCAGCTGGCCAGGAAGTGCTGCTGGCCAGAATTGTTAAGTCAGCTGGGCCCCATAAGGATGGTGGGTGTAATGGCTGCAACCAAAGCGCAGACGGCTAATATAAATCTATGTCATGCATGCTTAGATTTTACATTTTCTTTTCTGCCCAGAAATAAATAGCATTGAAACTTCTCAGTTTTGATCAAATTGAATCTAAAGGATAACAGCAAGAACACTTTGCATTCCATTTCTTGTGCTGAAGGGATATATTGGGTAAACAACATACTCCAGTAAAATCTGAAGAGCTAGGCAATATTTAGGCCTAGTAGTTAAGGACAGTAAAAAAAATTCACCAAAATCAATGCAAAATAAAATTCAAGTTGATTACCAAGGTAGCATATATCCATTTCAAGCATACTAAAGTATTTATACATCTTTATATCCAGTTTATGCATACTAAAGAATTTATAAGTTTTTATATTTTAAGTTTAACTACACTTTCAACATTTATCAGTGAACAGTAGTATATCAGCATTAGGTCTTTTAGGTTGCTGCTGACAGGTAAATCAAATGGTATAATGTTAATTTCTTATTCATAAAGTTGCTTTTGTCATTACAAATTAACTGCTTATAGTTTTAACAGTCTTTATAGAAGTTGAATTATAAAGTAAATTCTAGTTTTTAATAGTCTTATTAAAAGCTGAAGACTATTACTTGTATATACCTACTTAAAAATGCTAAACATACACAGAACTAATCACAAATGACAGCATCATAAACCAACATATCTGTGCAACTGAACAATGTCTTCAAAATAAACATTTTAATGCACATTTGTGTGTGTGTGCGTGTGAGTGTGTGTGTGTGTGTGTGTGTGTGTGTGTGTGTGTGTGTGAGCTATTTTATGTGCCTCTACATAAGCTCTACACTGGCTACATATTTCTAATGAGCTTTCAGTCACTCTACCTTTTTATTTTTCCTTCATTCTTTTCTTTGTATGGCTTTCCATTTACAAATACCAGAATTTTCATGTGACTTTATGTCTAAATTAAGACTTCACCCTGGAGTTTCTAATGAAACAAGGTTTCATGTCTTTATGAGTTCCTTTGCACTATTGCTATATGTCTGACAGGTTTTAAGAAATATATATAACTGAAGAAGTTTTCTTCTAAGTCTTAGAAATCTGGAAGAACTCAGGTAAAATTTCCTTACTTCTCATACAGAAAGATCAACATTAACTGGCAGAAACTTTACAAAGTCAGCAGTTGCTGTTTCATGAATTTTTATAACTTTGCAAATTAAATTGTGAAGTGAATTTTAACAATCTATTCTTGTGAAGCGAGAGTGGCAGTTTCATCAGCAGTGGCAGAGCACATTATGGACAGACATCCTCATCAATTACAGATATCTAGGCAGTCACTACTGCTCCGAATTCAATATTTACCATTTTTGCTCAAACACATTATAGGCTGGAGTAGAGGTCATGGCAATTATACAAGACAGCATTTCATACTGACACGTTTCTAGATGATTTTCAGTGAGCAGACATCTAGTATGCCTTTTCTTCTAATAGATGGTGGCAATAGTATTCTTACAATCTCTGCCCTCTTAGTAATATTGTCACTGTCTTCAAATAAGAGTGATAAGTCCATTTTAAGAAACACTACTTTCATCCTAATGAAGACATTAACTGTTGTGCTGCATTTTTTAGTTGTTGCTGTATTAAGTATTATCATCACTTACAGACCTCTGACTCATCCTAATTTAAATCTGAATTAAGCTGTTTCTCAACTCATCCTAATTTAAATCTGAGTGAAGCTGTTTCTCTCATTTCATTTTGCTCAAGTGTGAAAATTTATTTGGTGGCATTTATGCTGCTATGTTCTCCTACAATTAAGCTAATAATGTGCACTTAAACATTAAAAGGCACTAGGAGTTAAAAAGGTTTTGTAGGACATGTACTTACAAGCCAAAGAGCAAACTTCATATGCTCTCTACCCTTCCATCTATTCTCCATGTCCCATCTCAAGCACATTTTAATAGAAAGTAATACATTACTTCATTTGAATTTATATGTGGCCAACAAAAGATAAAAATGAAGATAATTTGTAGTTTTCCTATGTTCTGTCAATTTACAAAAGAACAAGTTACATTTTTTCTGAATATTCAACACCAAAGGCCATAACTCAAAAAAATCTTTTTAGCCTCCCTATACCTCTATGTGGGGGCTTGACAACCGCTGCAAAAGCAATATTCTTTACAAAGATACACTATCCTCCTTTAAATGGGACCAGGATAATTAGCTGGCAATTCATAAATTCATCCCACGCATGATTGGCATAGAACACCCTGAAAAGGAAGATACATTCTAGGGTAGAAACAGGCAAGTCATAATGACTGCAAGACTGAGCAGCTCTCAACTTGCTATGATTCCTATGATGTAGTTGGTTGGAAGAATTTTCTGCATTTTTAGCATTTATTTTAAGCCCTTTTTTGGTACACCATGTGCTGACTCTTTTTATTTCATTTTGAAGCATATATCTTAGTTTACCAAAGATCTGTGTTAACAGTTATGATGTTAGATAAATAAAAGCCAAAAGGAAAGAGCCTTGGCTGAGTTATTTTTGGCCATTCTTTCACAACATATCCATGCATTTCTGACAAAGTTATACCCCTGGCAGTCTACTGTTTAGTTTGCTCAGTGTGCATGGATGTAATATCTTTGGGTCTATATTATATTTTCGAACGTTTCAAATATCGAACACCATATGGTCAATACCATATGAGCGATGTTTGAAATTTCGAAAATATAATAAAAAAATAAAAATAAAAAACTCTACTTACCTAAACACTGTGAGCAGGGGGGGTAAGCCACCTGCACCCTCCATGTGGGGAGCTGCACCCCCCACTCCCCCGCTACTTAAATATTCCTACTTCGAGATTGCACTGCATTGAAGTAAAGGGAAAATATTCCTTATGGCAATTTCCGTGTTACGCGTGCAATGTTTTGACATTTCACCCAATCGGGTTCACTCAATACGCAGTCGCCGTTTACAATTTTCGATCACACAATAGGAACACAATATCTTCAGCACCTAGCATCACCTCTTGATCAGCTACGTCCAGCTCTGTAGGCTTTTCTGAAATATGGAGCCTATACAAATGCTAGCTATGGATTTTTTTAAATACCCACTTCTTCTTTAAACAGTTTCATAGTCATAAGTACCTTGTCTATACCTTCACTTTCAGAATGTGCATGTGCTTTAATTCTCCACAGTCTAAAGTAGTTTTAGTGAATCCGTTCCAAGTAAACTGAGACAGTACTGCTCATGATAATCAACCATGTGTTTTACATTATTTATAAGAAACTTTCACAACAGCAGCTCCAGCTACTTCTATATGTTCGTCAGTATATTTTCAGTGTACGGCCATTAGGTTACAAAACACTCTTACAGATTTGTCTGAAGTTCTGCTAACTCATTCATGTTATACTACTCCCATTCTTTGCTTCCAAATTCACAGGCTAACCTTCTGTTTTCATTTCTACCACAGGTGGCCAAGGTGCAACTAGGGAGGGGTGAAGGGGGCACCTGCCTTGTGTACAAAGTGTTAGGAGGTATGATTAGTAGGAGCTGATTAATTTTCAGTGCATGAGTAGCATTCAGAAGTGGATGACAATATTGCCGTTGTGGTCAGAACTGAAGTGCTTTAGAGCTGTGTGTGTGCATGTGACATAAACTGTAGTAGCTATTTGCTCCAAATGCTATAAATCTAGCAAACAGTATGCTACAGTTTAAAAGAAGGGAGAAAGTTTTTTTTTTTTTCTTTACTGCTCCTCAACTTAAAGTTAAGGGAAGGATGCCAGACTGGAGGGCAGCACCAGACACCAGAATAGCTAGCTATACCTCTCAAAAATGGGATCATATTTCTCCACACTTACGTAAACCAAGCTTTTGGTTTGGGCAGTATGCATTCTCCTGTTTAACAAGATCATGCACACCATCAGTGTTAAACTTCCTCTTACTTGTTTTTAATGTGCTTCTTCTTAAGATTTCTTTTTCAGTTATATGGGATCTTGCTATGTGCTCATTACAACCACAAGCATAACATTTTTCTGGGTTATGTTTAATCACGGGATTCAGAGAGACAATTTACAATACAAGAGCCATTACATGGCAGATTTTCAAAGTGTTAAAACCTCTGTGCTGCTGCACTGTACACAGGTACATACTGTGGACAGCAATTAACCTGGTGAAGTCACATGCAAATACAGCAGTCTAGGGTGCACAAATAATACTAATTGGTCTTTAGAAATGGTGCTGTTACTGGAATAGCTCAGTAAGATAATTTGGACAATTGCTGTACTTTGTAATGTTGTTTTTGAGGAGAAAAAAGTGTACATTGCCTTTTGATGGCATATAGATTCATAGGCTCCAGTTGCACAACTGTGGATAACTACTGTGAAGTCTTCAGTGTGTGTGTGTGTGTGTGTGTGTGTGTGTGTGTGTGTGTGTGTGTGTGTGTGTGTGAAGGTCTGGCAGTGTGAAACTATATGGGTTTCTGTACATATGTCTGTGTGTGTTTTTGTGCATGCTAGAAGGTGCCTCAGCAATCACAATAAATGGGCCAGTACAGTGCTCATTTAAGAGATGCGGTAATGAGCCACTAAGGAGGTGTTGCTCGATTTGGAATTACCATGCCTCCGAATCAGACTATTGCCACTGTGTTATTGGGCAGTCCTTGACTGTCCAGCTGGCACTTGTAGTAATAATCTTATTGAATCATATGGATTCAAAGGGGCTGCTACCATTTACGCATGTGCCTATAACAAGCTTTATTTTTATAGTAGTATAAACTTTTGGACTTATGCCTGGCACTGTGCTCTTCTTTTATTCAGTTACCTGCTCCTGCCAGCTGTTTAACATGTAAATTGTGTTCATTTTTTGATGCTTCCAGTGCCATGCTAATATTAAAACTGTTTCAAAGGTCAGGTTATTTTATGATAATAACATGTTTTATAAATGTTCTTTATTTATTCCATATACATCCATAATTCTCAATATCTGTTGTAATTTTTCTGCGGAATTATATTCCTGGGTTAATTTTTAAAACTTTGCTACGTACTCAAACATACATTCAGTACACCTTTTAGAAGGGGACTAAGTGCAAATCTCTGTAGTATCTTTTTTTTTTCTTTTTTCACAGAGGGATAAAGCCTTGGCTGTAAATCAGGTATCCCAAGTATGACAAGCGGTTCAGGTGTCTGTTAGAGCTGACATGGTGGTGCATGATGATAGATAAGGGAGACGGTCAGGGAGTTTGTGTCCAGACACATGCTGTATGTCAGAATCCACAGGTTGAGACTGGAGGACACCTACATGTCCTGTTTATAAGGGAGTGAGGCAGGGCTGCGATTACATTGCAAACAGAGGCTTGAACATCAATCTCAAGATCCACTACTTGCCAGACTTTGAACAATTTAGGTATACATAGGAGACTCACAGGGCTAAGCAAAGAAAACCTCCAATAGCTGTCTAAATGATGGCTCCCATGATTGTCTCCCACCCACTGGGCAGGAGAAAAAACATTGATAGTAGAGAACCTGATGGTCCGAAGACTGCAGATGAAAACAAAAAATCTGTACAATTCTGCTAAGCTTATGATTGAAATTATGGAAATAAGTTTATTAATTGCACTTATACCTTTTTACTGTGTTTATTAAGTGTTAGGAGACCCTTAAATTGTAAGTTTTGTTTTCTTAAATATGTAGAAGTGTGATTCTTTTTCTTTGTCTCTCACGTCTTTGCAAAAAAAATGTTTCAGTCTTTCATAATGTTCATTCTAGGATTTAAGTTTTAACATCAAAAACTGTTAATATACCTACAGCTACCATCTTTTTTGTATTACTTTCTCATCCTCAGGTTGATACAACATAGGATTCTTTAAATATTGAGACCTCATTTCAATACATTTAAGGTGCTGTATACCCAACAAAAAAGTCCAAAATATATTCAAATGATTTAACAACTTCATTAGCATATCAAAACTTAATTTTAACAGCAACTGTACCAATACTAAATAAAGCTTTCTGCTCTAGTTTTGCACATATATTAGGGATGCCTTACATATAAGAGGAACCCAGAGAGAACTTGTAGTGGGAACCATTCAAATACATTGTTTCCTCTTGTTAATGTTTAACAAGTAGGTTAACCATTTAATAGCCAACATACTACCCAGAACACCTCACCTGATAGAATAAGTTGCTAAAATGGCACTTGATTCAAAGTTAGACAAAGCCACTAAACCCATTGTTTCTTTATGGTTCTAAGTATAGCTTTTCTGTGTTTTTACCCATCATCAGGTGTACTAGTTCCAGATACACAGAAGTAATACTTTGAATTCTGTTGTGTATGAATTTTGCCCTAGTAGTTTTCCACCAAGTACCAGTTTATCAGTTACGCAGATACACTACAATCCTGAATGGGGCGGTGGGAAGTCCTTCCATGTGATTAACTCTGTTTCACAGATGTAACTCAAATGGAGCATCATATGAACTCAGGACATATACTGTCATTCTATATACGTATCTGATTGGCATACTCAGAACATTGAAGGCCTTTCTTCTGTTAATACTTGCTGCCTAATTGATCAAGCCACATTTTCCTACCATCCTATACAGTCTGTTACTTCCAAGCTATTCATCAACCCATCAGACTACACCACAAAATTCACATCTATTAACCTAAAGAGATACTATTTCATGCTAAACATGACAGAACAATCATTCTCTAGACCCCCCCAACAGTATAGAGCCCTGCACTATCTGTCATTCACAAACTCTCAAGTCTACATCTGCTGCAATAAGCTCTTTTTAATCTCTTCATTAGTAACTTAAAATGTAAGTGCTTTCACCTAATTCCACTTTAACCAATTCCTCTTTTCTCAATCTTACCTTTTTTCTTTATTGACTTTCTTTGTTTAAGATGCAGCAATTTTAAGTGGCATGCATTAATTTATTTCCAGTATTTCAGACTTTGTTGTATGTGGATGCTGAAAGCCATTTCATGTCACCTACGTTTATACTGCTTTATGATCACAATTGCTATAATTATACTATCTTTTCTACACAATCGCTTATTATACACATTCTTGAATGTAACTGAAAATTTCAAATAAAGAGAGGATTCTATAAATATTGTAATAAGATTATAAGAGATGCAAGCCAAATTGAGTTTTGAGTCCATTTACACCTTGTCAGTATTCACCTTCCTAGTGATTCTCCAGCATGAATTGACCAGGCCTCCCACCTGATCAGTAAACAAATAAATAAAAAATAAAATCAATGCAATTTATACAGAAACAGGATCAGATTGTGAAAAGCAATGGCTTTGAGTTTCACGGTGGCAAACGCTGAAGGTTTATAAGATGGTAAAAGTAATTATCAGGAAAAAAAGCTGTCTTAGAAAGATGTGGGTAGACTGTGGAGTAGTTAATCCATCTAAAATGGAACCATACTGAAAAACTTAACTGAGAACAGCCTTGATCATTGAAACCAGCCTCATTGGAATACCTGTTTTGTCAGCTTTTCTCCCTTTTTTCAAAGTAATGAAACTTTGGCAGATATTCACATTAGATGGGTAACATTCAATGACCACACATCAGCAGTTGTAAAAAACTTTTAATTACGTTAATTAAAATATCTCTTGCATCAAGCATACCACCAAAGAAGATCTCCATGTTTGTCCAGGCTCTGGAACATTCTTGGCTTGATTGCTGCCATTCCTATACATGGGCCTTCAAAACAGCGGGCTTAATCACTTACAGAACATTTAGGATTCCACAGCACATTTACTTATTGGTACTTCTCATTACCATTATATTACTCAAAACCTGATAATCACAAAAAAGAGTGGCAGCTACTGAATCACTCAAAGCAAGACCTTTATTGAAGTTAAGCACTTTCATTACAAATTACTACAGGAACTTCATCAGAACTAAAAACAATGACCTTTAACCCATTTAAGTGCAGTTAAAACTTTGCACATGACTAAAAATTAACAAATCACTAGCTGTATTAGAAGCCATTATAAATACCAGTGACTTAAATACTACTAGTATTATTAATAATAATAATAATAATAATAATAATAATAATGAAAATAATAAAAAATAATAAAAATAATAAAAATTAAAATGGTAATGATTGATATAATATTAAAAGCTAAAAAACATTTTTTTAAGCCACTATAATACTTCAGTTTTAAAACTGAATTTACACAACATCCATTCATTCCAGGGGGACTAGAGGCATTCAATCTTAATTGCCATTTTAACTCACAAACCTCTAGATGTTCCTTTACAAAAAAAAACCCTGTTGTCTTGCAAAATCTGTTCTCAGTGTTTTCCCAACATAAAATGCTGGACATTACACACAATTGGCTATATAAACCACTTGTTTTGAGTCACAATTGAAGTGGCCCTTAATAATATTTTTCGGTTATGTATAATAATATGCTCCATCCTTACAATATTAGGACACTGTGTACACCTCCCACAGTTAAGCATACCCACCTTTTTAGTATTAATAAAACAATGATCATTGATCAGTAGAGGTAATGTTTTATTGGCTTCTAACAGTTTCTTAAAAAAATTTCTTTTTGTAATCTATCAGGGGTCTTTTCCCTACATTTTGTTCCATGTTTTGGCCTATTTTGAACACATTTAACTGTATTTAAATGGATTAAAGGTCATTGCTTTTAGTTCTGATGAAGTTCCTCTAGTAATTTGGAATGTAAGCGCTTAACTTCAATAAACGTCTTGCTTTGAGTAATTCATTAGCTGCCACTCTTTTTTGTGATTATCTGGTTTGTCGTATTTGGCTATTTGGATTTTTCCAAAGCTGCTGACACCTTACTGGTAGCTTGCATGATCCGATATTACCTTCAAAGTGGGCACTGTTAGTAGAATTTTAAGGATTAATCATTTAACACTGGCTGTCTCACCTAAACCTTTACATGGCTGATAAACTATGAAACAGTCTCTGTACTCATAAGAGGCAAATGGATGAAACAAAAAGATCTAAGAGACTTCACTCCAATGTATCCTGTAAAAGATGCCACTGTTAGTGTATTTTTAAAGGCAGGATAGTAAGTAAATTGTTAACGTCGTGGCTGATAAAAGTAAGGAAAACAATCTATGAATTAAGAAGAGACTAAATGTAAAACAGAAATATTTGAAAGGCTTCATACCAATGAACCATGTAAAAGAGGGTGTTGGTGGTTTAATTGTATATGTTGTATCAAATGGAACAACAACAAAAAATGTAGAATGTAAAGTATGAGTTTAAGAAAGCCTCCTAAAAACAGGCACACTTATGGAAAATATGTGCCCATTAAAATAGGGCACTGGAACTCCTATACATAAAAGATAAAAGGAAGCTCACTCATTACTTGATGAATCTGAGGAAGCATCTGAAATGAAATGTTTAAATTTTATTGCTATATTATTATTATTATTATTAGTAGTAGTAGTAGTAGTAGTAGTATTATTACATAAAAAGAACAAAATGTATTTTTGTACCATGAACTGCACAAGGGCTGAACAGCGTAAAGGAGAGGGACAGGGAAATCCTGAAGAGGCAACTCTACCACCCTATTGGAGGGTAATTGCAAATATTCAGATAAGGTTGGCTTCACCCATACTAATTTAAAATTTCTACCCTACCTGTCTACCTCAGTCCCTTCCTCCTAAAAACTTTTATAACAGAATCCAGACCACTGTAAGTTAACTATGTATATGACTCAAGAGTGCCACTCTATCTAATGAATAAACAATACATCTGAAATGACTTTCCAGATACTTCAGTCTGAAATCGGCTTGGCTAATTAACCTAATCCAGATTTTTTTCCTCTCTGTAGGGTATCTCAGTACTACCAAATATACCAATATAAAACATCAAGTCACAATAACTGTCAAGTCTAAGAAGAAGCCAACCATAATATAATTGCTTGGTATCGGTGGTTAAGGTGCTCTGTCTTTGAAAATAAAAAGTCTACAGTTAATAATAAACTCAACCTGCACATATATCCTTATAACAACACATCAAGCACTAATTATAGGCAATTTAATTTGAACACTAAAATGTTCTATTTATATTATTAAATTAGTTACTACACTTAGAAAAGTAACCATTCATACAGATGCACAATTATACAGAAGAGCACAGAAAAAAAAAATTTGAAAAAATGATTAAATAAGAAAAACAATGCTTGTCAGCTAATTTATCCTGAGACCACTATTAGCTAAAAGTTTATCATAATGTGTCTACCTCTGAGTTTTGAAAGCATATACAAGTTGTAAAAAATTCACAGGTAATAAATGTCATCCACGAGATCTATTACTGTAAAATGTTGACTACACTCTTCAAGAACAAGTAAAACACAAATTGAACTCTTAAGAGTTGCCCTTGAAAAAATAAAAGTCCCACTCTTTGCAAAATATCCAAAGAGATGGCTGGAACAAATTATTGACAATTAGTCAGCATAATTTCTTCCATGTCTTTAAAATATACATTTTACATGTAAACATCTGGTTTATAGTACCACTTAGCGCAGTGTGAAGTTCTTCTCTAAATAAGGTCAAATAACGTTAGACAGAAAATAGGCTCTTCAAATAAATGCAAGGAAGAAGCAGTTCTAGTTTCTAAGGCTTGCTGTATCCTTATTAAAAGAAAAAAAAAACCTTCCAATTATTATCATTTTACTTTATTTATTTTTACATCTCTACTGCATCTTTGAAAGAAGCAATCACAGGTTTTTATTTCCTTTTTCCATTATATGCAAATAGTTTTACTGATGTTTTCTTAAGTTCTTAAGTGTTGCTTTGGCTTTAATCTCTTAATTTTTTTTTCAATGAAGTGTATTCATGGATATCCTAGAATAAGTCAACATTCTTACTCCAATATTTACATTTTATGCAGCAATTTCAAGATATTCATAATTTCAATTTAATTTGATATATATAGCATAATTCTTTTGTAATGCTGCATTTACCTTATATCTTATATTCTTTGCAGTTAAACTCTCTTAAACCTTCATTTTTGATCCACTTATACCTCTGTCTTTATTTTTTTTTGTATTTGTACCTGAACATGCACATCTTTGCAAAGTAATACATTTTCTCACATACTACACATATTTTGCCTCTTGCTAGTCATTCACCTTCTATGTACGTGATCCCTTGAATAGCTGCACAATGTGTTATTCCCTTTTCTGCTTTTATGAGTGCATGTTTTATGAGTTTCTTTCAGTCTGATGTTTCTCATAGAATGTGTATACCTCTCACAGTTGTTTATGTGCTTATTATTTTTGTTATAGTATTTCTATTTATGCTTTTATGGGAGCACTTGCTTTCAGAGTTTCTTTCATTTTGATATGTCTCTTAGTCTTTATTTACGTCTGTCAAACTTTTATCTGTAAAATTACTTTTTCTTTACAGCATTCGATATTTTTCTTATTTAGATCTGTGACTTTTCTAGAGGCTATCCATACTATAGTAGAGATTCTAAACTAATTTTCCATCATGCGGTATCTTTCTATGCCTTTTTATGATGCGCCGTGTATTATATTTTGCTTTGTGTTTCCTGATCTATGACTGTGAAGCCACATTTCTTTAGTAGTGACTTTTTCCTTAATAAAGTAAATATCCGATGTTCCCTGTTCTTGTTACACTACTTTACTGAACTTAAAATTGTTAAACTGTAGGTTTTCCTTTGGTTGAGAATGCCTTTTGAAATTTTTGTGAACATCAAAGCATCTTTCTTTGTACGTTTTACTACATTTTCTCTAGCCACATAGAATCATTATTATGCTTAGTCCAACTATATAGTCTTCCCATATTAACCTGCATGGTTTTACCCAAACCATTACCTCAACTACTAGGCTCAACAAACATAGTAATAGAGAAAGCATATTAGACTGGATACTTACAAACAAAGTCAAAAATACTTACAAAGTAGGAACCTTACCAGATGATGTTAGTGATCACTCCTTAACATTCTTAACAAGGGAAAAGGCTGATTGTATAAATCCAGGCATTATAAGAAAAATACGCACCATCAAACATTTTAATGTGGAACTGTTTCAGTTTGAACTTAGTGCATGTAACTGGAACCCCTTAAAAACACTTCCTCTTGAAGATGCAGTATTTTACTTTAACACAACTTTTTTATCCATTCTTGACATACATGCTCCTGAATGTACTATTAGAATGAAATCTAACACAGCCCCTTGGCTCTCCCATGAAACCAAAACACTTATCCTCAATAGAAATAAAGTCTGGGCCACTTGGAGAGCCCATAGAAAGAACCCTGATCTACTACATTTCTGCCAACTTAGAAATCTAACTAAAAAGGCAATAATAACTGACAAAAAAGAATTCTACTGCGAACTACAACAAACTCATCTTAACAATTCTAAACTTTTCTGGTCATCAGTTAATAGACTCCTCTCCCCAGGAACTTCCAAAACACCTCCCCCACTTAATGCTGACCCTGATACCCCTCAACAAACTGCAGATGCTTTTAACTCTTTCTTCACTGAAACTATACAAGCTCTAGCTAAACAACTTAATGCCAACAACTTCCACCCAGCAAATAACCTAACAAACTCTGCCTCTAAATTCTCTCTACAGCCTATCTCTACATCTTACATATACAGACTCCTTCTCAAACTAAAACCTTGTACCCCCTCTGCTAAGCTCCTTTCACTTTTTCTTCAAAAGGCTGCCAAGGTTATTGCATACCCTATATCTATTCTCATAAATAGGACAATCAAAGAAGGAACCATCCCAGATATCTGGAAGGTCTCTCACATTATCCCACTTCATAAAGGTGGAAACTCCATTGACTACTCGAACTATAGACCTATTGCTCTCCTCTCTCCTCTAGCTAAAATTATGGAGAAATGTATACATCATCAACTTGTACAATACCTCTCTCTTCACAACATAATTGCAAACTGTCAACATGGCTTTAGACCACATCACAATACTACTACTGCCCTGCTGTCTTTTGTAGACACCATCAATCATAACCGTAACAACAACCTACTCTCTTCTGCCCTCTTCATTGACCTCTCTAAAGCATTCGATATGGTCAACCACTCTTTATTAATTAATACTCTTGAATTCCTCTCTTTTGATACCCCAGCCACTAAATGGTTTAGTTCCTATCTTACAAGCAGAAAACAGGGAGTTCTCTGGGATAACCATATTTCTTCTCTTTTGCCTGTTTCTATCAGAGTTCCACAAGGCTCTATTCTTGGCCCACTTCTCTTTTCCCTCTTCATTAATGATCTCCAAACAATAATCCCTCAAGCAACCTGCATTCAATATGCAGATGATTCTACACTCATCTGCTCAGCATCCTCCACCCCAGAACTTATCTCTCTTACTCAAAAATACCTTCAACACTGTGGAAACATGATTCTCCAGCCGGTTCCTCCTACTAAATGCTAAAAAAAACAAACTTCTCCTCTTCACCCCCACTTCCAGGAAGTCCCCCTTAAACTTCACCATCTCTTCTAACAGTGCCACTGTCATCTCACCTGACTCCACAACTAAACTTTTAGGTATTACCATTGACAACAATCTCTCTTTCAACCAACACATTAACAACACCATAAAACTTGTCAACAGAAAAATAGGGTCCTTATATCGTATTAGACCATTTCTTACACCTACAACTAGAACTAGGATTGCTCACTCCCATCTTATATCTACTCTCCTTTATGCTTCACCCATTTTCACCAACCTCAAGAAAACCAACCTCAACAAACTGGCAACCTGTTATAATAGCATTGCCCGTTTCGCTACCGGTAACCCCTACAGAACCCATCACTGTCTCAACCTGAAACAACTAGGCTGGCTAGAGCTTCAGAACTTTCTTGTAATCCCTCAACTCACTATTGCCCATAAAATACTGTACCAACCAAATAACACTCCTATACTCTCTCAACTCATAACCCTTTATAACAATCTTAACTCTCTCCGCTCTTCTAATAAAATCTTGGCTAGTTCTGTAAAAGCAAATAACACTGCTGGTGACTCTCTATTCACCAATTCAGTAGGTTCAAAATGGAATTTGTTACCTAGGAACATAACAATGATCACATCATTGCCTCTCTTCAAAAAAAATATTAAACTGCACTTCCAAAATCACTGGCTTTGTCCCTGCAGTAAACCTGACTAACCTTTCACTTGTATTATGCAACTTTAATCCACCTCTTACTCATGTGTGACTCTTTCCTCCACTTTCCTTTCTTTTCTTATCTCACTTCATCTTACCATAGCTTCTTTGTCTGTTAACAGTCTTAACTTGATCTCTTTTTCTAAACTCTTCCCTTCTTAACTTCTCCTTTTCTTAGTACTCTCTTTGTCTTCTCCTTCTTAGCTCCTTTCCTTTGTTACCTCTATCAAAATAGTATTTTTATCTTTGGGTAATTTTACTTTGGATTGTAACTGAGTCTAGTAACTAATTCATGTAGTAATAATTTTAAATTGTAGAGTGTTAGTTTTTTAGTTTTTTACTATTTTTTTTTACTAATTCTAGTACTTTTACTTATGTTGGTTTTATGCCTTGGATTTACTTCTGTGGAGCTTTTCTCCCCGGGCCTCTACTGAAAAGGGAAATATCTCCAGATAGACTAGCCCAGTCAACAAATGTAAAATAAAAAATAAAATAAATAAATAAATATAACTGAGAGGTTAATAAATCTTCCCATGTGATGCTAAACACTGTCAGTATAAATCAATGTCATATTCTTGTAGATTTGGTATATCTTTTGACTTTGTCTTTCCTTTAATTCTTACGGGTGATGAAAGAAATAAAAATGTATCAACATTAATTAATGAAATTAGCCTATTGCACCTGCTTTCACAATGCTTGCTAAAAGAGTTCCAATATACTAAATTGACTTTTCACTATATTAGAAATGTAAAGTCATTGAATGCACAAGTCACTCCATGTGTACATGTAAATAGTTTTATGCAATTCATATGAGAATATATATATATATATATATATATATAGAGAGAGAGAGAGAGAAAGAGAGAGCTACAGAGAGGAAAAACTACATAATTTTTTTCTATATTTTGTACATACCATATTTGTGCAGTACTTTTATAATGATGTATTACAACTGTATAAATCTGTGTTTCAGCAAAGTATTGCATCACCTATGTAATGTATTTCCTTTGCATATTTCTCATCAGTATTTTGTACTGTTCTTACATGCCATGGTCATGAGTAAAAAGTGTCAACACACCAGGTCACCTACAAAGTAAACAAACTCCAAAAAATAAAGAAAACAATAAACAAAAATAAAAATTAATGAAGAAAGAAGTATAGCTAGTTACATCATATTGGCCACCTTATTTTCAAATAATACCACCGGTATGGCATCATGCCAAGATGATGGTGTCTGCTAATTAATACTATGTCATTCAATATCAGTTGTTGTTGAATAGCAGAACATTTTTGTCTGCCATGTAAAAATACAAGATTATGTAAAAAAATCAGCCAAAAGGTCACAAACATTGTTCTACTTTCACCTCAGAATAAATAGCAATTTAAAGTTTTGAGGCTGAGCTAGGAGCATCCATTCTTAAAAATACCATATTACTTACTGCAGGTGCAGCCCATAATTTTTGACACATTTCTCCAAATAGGATCTCACTCTATCCTCCTGCATCTGTATACAGTTCCTTATAAAAATCATGAAACATATAAGTGAAATCTTTCACATTCCCATTCACCTCTCCATCCTTAAAGGATTTGCCCTGCCCTTCTTTTATTTATTATTTAGGTTAGAAGCTAGAAGTTTGCCATTTGCCTCTTCCAATTACCACAGCTCTACACTACATTCAACTTCTCCTCTTACTTTCACAGTATCATGTTCTGTAAGTCTTTTATTTACCCACACCTCTCTCAACAGTGATCTCCTCACTCCAGCTTGAAGTGTTTCACAGCTTTTGATCAACAGTACTTTAATAATGTATTCCTGCAAAATTTAAATTATCTTGCTCCTTTCAGGAAAATATGTTCTAAAGGCAAACAACTTCCCTACTTAACTAAAGAGACTACCCTCCTTCTAAAACAGCGTGGCAAAGCCTGGACTCACTATTGCAAAAAATAAAAATGGTAACATTTATGCAACCTACCGACAGCTAAGAAATCTAGCCAAAAGCTAAATTAGAAAGAACAAAAATACTTATTTTCAATCATGTCAGCAAAAACTCCAAAACAACCCTCAAAAATTCTGGCAATCTATCAACCTCCTCCTTAACCCAGGAAAACCAAGAACTCCACCACCAACAACTGACAGCACCACAGACTGCATAGCTACCCAATACAATACTCACTTTATTAACTCCATCACCTCATTACTAAATAACAAAGTCAAGTCCACACTTTCCTTACCCCAATACTCCTCCTTTCTCTCTTTCTCCAATCCCAACTAATTACATTCAAAACCTCCTAACCAAAATAAAACCATGTACTCCTGCTGCAGATCAATTACCTGGTGAGCTTCTTAAACTTGCTGCTAAATCTGTCTCCTATCCTATATCTATTCTTGTTAAACAGTCTATCACTGAACAGTATGTCCCTCTGCTTTGGAAAATATCTTATGTCATACCCTTCACAAAGGAGATCCCTCTACTGACCTTTCTAACTATAGGCCTACAGCTATACTTTCTTCACTTTCCAAAATCTTAGAAAAATACCTACACAAACAGAAACAATAACTACATTGTCTCTGCCACCTTCCTTGATATGTCAAAAGCCTTTGACACTGTATCCCATCAAATACTCCTAAACAAACTTGCATCTCTAAATTTTAGCTCCAATACCCTTAAATGGTTCCATAGCTACCTCTCCAGCCTTAAACACCACCTTATGGGAAATAAACTATCTCCTCTTTTGCCCATTTCCGTAGGCATCTCTCAAGGCTCCATCTTAGGCCCACTACTCTGTATTATATTCACCAGTGATCTCTGTACTGCAGCATCACCTGCCTGTATCATTCAATATGCAGACTATGCATCCCTTATGTGCTCTGCCCCCTCAATAAATGAACTTCAAGCAAAGTCCCAGACTGCTCTCGATAACATTGAAAAACACCTCTCTGACCACCAACTGATTCTAAATCCAAACAAGACTAAACATATGATATTTGCTAATGCTTCCAATAAAAACCAACAAAACCATCTCTCTATCTTTGCCACTAATGGTACAAAAATCGAACCTGTCGAATATACTAAACTCCTCGGTGTTACCCTAGACTGTAACCTAAGATTTGACAGACACATTGCTTCAACAATCAAAAGACGTCCACACTAAATTAGGTGCTCTATACAAGGCTAAACCATATCTTTCTTACTGTGCTAGAATAGCTACTGCCAGAACTCACCTACTATCCCCACTTCTCTATTGTTCTCAAGTCTTCACAACCCTTCAAAACTCTGATCTGAATAGCCTAGAAGCTTGTTATAATAAAATTGCTAGATTTGCCACTAACCTTCCCCATAGAGCTCACCACTGTATAGCCCTTCAGAAACTAAACTGGATTGAACTCCCAAACTTACTATCCCTAAACCAGCTAATAGTATCCCACTCCATTATTTATAACCCAGCTAGTGCCCAGCCCTATCTAACCTCGTACAACCCTATTCCAACCTTACCTCACTCAGGTCTGCTGAAAAAAAAACTTGCTCAAAGTTGTCAAAACCCACAATGCTTGTGGTGTTTCTTTATACAGCTACTCAATAGCCAAAAATTGGAATTCCCTTCCCCAGCATTTACTATCTATAACCAATACCCGTAGCTTCAAACAGCTCTTTTTAAACTATTTCTCCAGTTACCGGCTATGCTCCTGTACTACCCCTGGCTAAGCATACAAACTTTCTGTCTACTTTCTCTCCACTTATGTAACTCAATATTGTCTGTTTAAATTGTTGTTTGGTTGATATTACATTTTGACTCTTTTTTTTTTTTATGACTTGAAGTTTAACTCTTTGAACATTGTATAAACTTGTTTTTTTACTCTTTACTATATTTTTATGTAGACTTTCATAGAAATCTTTGTAATACTGGAATTTTGCAATAATTATTCTTTAAACAATGTATACTTGTTTTATTTTTGGGAGCTCTTCTCCCCGAGCCTCTGCTGAAAACAAGCTTGTTTTTTAGCCCAGTCAGACATTACCCGGTTACCAAATGTAAATAAAATAAAATAAATAAAGAAACTGCACATAACTCTTGTTTTACATGCCTTTCCTGTCTACTTCTAGCTTCTTCTGATGCAACCCTCTATGTGTCCCATAATTGTACCTGTCCATCTCTATAATTAGTACTAGTGTATAAGCACCTACAGTGCCTTGCTGCTCTAATTAAGTAAGTGTACTAGGGTACAGTATAATTATTTTAGATACAGTCAGGAATATAGCAAATCTTAATTTAGATGTTTTTCTTTATTTATTTGAGAATGTCCTGCAATGCTGTTTTAAATATTTCCTGTGATTTTGAACGCTGATGTTACTGTAAAGGTATATTTAGTATTGTCTTGTTCTTTTATTATTTATTATTAAATATATTTAAACCTTTCATTGTGGCTGGTCTGTTGAGACATATTTAAGCTCTGAGAGTACTTGCATATTTATTTGGTGACACTGTGTAGGCCACTCCTAGTAGCCTTGCTCTTGGTCAAGCTACTATTTGCATTGATAGTAACATTACACAGTAAATTTGGAAACCCTTGGTTAAGGGCCTTAAAGTAGCTGATAAAGAGTTGGCTGGTGGCAGTAATAACTACCTTATAGTCTGGGTAGAAGGGGCATAGCTAGTAAACCTGTGCCAGCCTTTCCCAGGTGTGTGTGTGTGTGTGTGTGTGTGTGTGTGTGTGTGTGTGTGTGTGTGTGTGTGTGTGTGTGTGTGTGTGTGTGTGTGTAAGACAAATCTCCAAGAGTGTGTGTGTCAGCTACTTGGGCAGGGACACAAAGCACTGGTTGGACAGAGAGAGTGTTGGAGGTCTTGGCTTGTCTACTCAACAACTCTATAGCTATGCCAGTAGGGAGTCTTACTGGGGATATGGAGAAAGAGGTAGAAACCAGCCCCAGATTGACTGTTGTCTCTGTGTGCTCTTAAGGGAAATTGCACTTGATGCAGAAAGCTGCATATGGAAATTCTGTGTGTGTACCTGTCATCCTCCCAATGTACGTCCCCCACTGATGCTAGTGGTGAGGATTGAGGATCATTGATTATTGGGACAGTGGTGGGGCTTTACAGCCTCTATGACTGATGTACCTGAGAATGAAAACATGATAAAAGAAGATTGACAACTGTATCAAGAGGTGCTCCATCAAAACTGATAGGGATACCATTAGGTCTTAGTCACTTCAGTATTCTCATTTTGCTGAAGGATTTTTAGCAGTGCTGTAGGTGCAAACAATGTGCTGTTTATTTCATTGCTTAGGAACATCACATGGACTAGACCTTTCTATGTGCTTTATTCATAGCATGTTATAGGACTTACAAAGCAGTTGTTGCACCTGTGGGTGATAAGAGAAAATGTCATGCATTGTACTGACTGTGCTCAAGTCTCAGTGTTACACTTTTGCTTTTTCTTTTATCAAAGTAAAAATTAACACATAAATTATTACATTCGTTTTTTTGATTCACAGTGGTTCAGATTTCATAAAGTGCATTTCTGATTAAAGCTAGCACATTTGCATCTTGGCTAGACTAAATGATCACAGGAACCTTAAATCATTTATTAAAATTGATTGTTTTCATTTAATCTAATCTAGAATCATTGTGTATGCTAGTTATTTTAGTTGTTATCTCTATTTTGACAGCATTCTATAATGGGGTCACATTTTTGCCTTCATTTTCAGTGACACCAACTTGGATCTTATTTTATAATTAAAACAACCTCCACAAAAGCAATAAAAACATTAAATATTGATTGCTTGAGGAATACATTTGAAATGATTCATTGGCAGCATTCATGAGGACTGGTAAGGCTGAATGCTTGGTTTGCTATTCAGGGAGTGAAATCTAAATACTCCATCTTAATCATTTGTTTGTTTGTTTGTTTGTTTATTCATTTTTATCACAAGCTTAGTCCAATGAAGCATTACCTGTTTACATGACAGGACAGAGAGAAAGACTCCATAAACAGGATGATGCATCATAATTTCAAAAGAGAAAGAATATTTATTTATCACCTATCCAAGAAAATTAATAATGCCCAAAACTCCAGTTGTATAATTCAGAAATACAGGCAGCAAAATATAACATAACACAATGTATTCATATCCAAACTTATTATAAAGTCTAAAAATATCATAACCAACTAGTTAATATAGAGAAAATATTGTATTAAAAACATGGTAATTTGTAAATAAGATTATGTATTATAACTAGAAACATTTTACTTTAAAGACAACAATAATATACTGGCAAATGCAGATGCAGAATTATAATAGGAAGTGAAGAAAACAAAATGATTTGTTAGGAGATATGGGAGTATAAACTAATAATAAATGGCAAGGAAAGAAAGGAAAACAAAGCTCAGTTTTGCAGATACAGTACAGATGCTAATCAAACAGGAAGTGTAAAATATGTAAATACAGTTCCATAATTAACACAAAATGTTTTATATTGTCATCACTGAGATATAGCCACAGCTAAGATGTAATGACTTTTTCACATGGTGAAGCAATAACAGTTTACACTTTAATGTTTCTTCTAGTATCAGAGATGGTAGTCTTACAAAGAGAAACATTCAAGCTGAAGAACTATTTCAGTGCCATTCATAGAATTAGTATTCACTGTTTGCTGTTTTTATGAACCTGATTAGATAAAACAGCAGTTCACTTAACTGGAATCAATATTAAAAACATGCCTTTGCAGAGGGTGACCCCTTGCATCTCTATTTATTATTCTGAATTCATGCATTAAGGGGAAAATTCATTTTCCTGATTAAGTGAATATGCATCTGGTCTGTTGAAAATCGGGAGTCAGGAATTGTTTTGTCTGGCCCTAACTGCTCATACCAGAAAATGAAGGTTATAACACTTTCTAGGGAGTTAATGCTAGAGCTAACAAACCTGTAAGTGGAAGACCGCCAAAGTCGATAAGGCATGTAACACCACAAACAGATAGAGTTCAAGTAATTAAAATAGTTGTTTGTAGAAAAAAAAATCACATGCAAATAGACAAGCCACTCAAGATTCAACATAGTGAAGGGCATGTTGTCCCATGTATAAATAAAAATAGGTGTATTATTCACAGACACACTGTTTATAAATTCCATGGTATCTAGTTACATTCTGCTGCTTTCTGTAGATACTAAGATGGACAGTTATCTCAATTAGCCCTTTTCTAATAAGCCACGTGATTCATGAAGGCACTGATACTCTACATAATTATTGAATATGATGATAGAGGTAATAGTTGTACAAAAAATCCTGGCTAATGGAAGAGTTTACCCTCCTAATTGGTCTAAAAAGAGTTTTTGGTTCAGAGGTTCTTGGTGAGTTGGATAGGTGTGAGTGATATGCTGGCAGGTATGGTGTGTGTGCATGTGTGTGTGTGTGCATGCATGTGTGTGTGTGTGTGTGTGTGTGTGTGTGTGTGTGTGTGTGTGTGTGTGTGCGTGCATGTAAGCAAACACACGTGCACATATGGGTATGTGCATTGAATACGTGTGTGTCATGTGTGAGCATGTGAGCACTCATGTATGTGTGTGTGTGTGTGTGTGTGTGTGTGTGTGTGTGTGTGTGTGTGTGTGTGTGTGTGTGTGTGTGTGTGTGTGTGTTTGTGTATAGGTACAAGAGGTCCAGACTGCTATATCAGCAGGCATTGAGAATGTGACATGAAACTGACTGGTGAGTTACAACATATAAATGTGCCTGTGTTGTTGATTGGGAACATACTGTGTGGTAGATGTATGGCTTGGTTTCACTACCATAATTATGAGCCCCAGATTTGTAATTTTCAAAGGTGTGAAAAATAACATTTCACCATCAGAAGATTAAATTCTAAAACTCATTATTGCACTATTTAAATGTTTTTTTTTTCAGGAGGCACACGATGTGGGAGAAGTACACCCCATCATCCTTGTTTTCTTTATATACTGACTCTAAGATAACTGGTAAACAGTATACTCCAAGGCAGAGTAATATTTTATTACCAAAATCATAATTATGTTTCTAAGAATTTAAACAGGAGCCCTGATGACTGTGTCAGTGTAGGCCTAACAGCTTCATTATGCATCATTGATACAGATATGGCCTTTTTTATGCCAGCAGGGCAAAATTATATTTAAATATGCACAATTGTCTCATCAAATACTGAATGCTCAGAAGACCAAATGAACTGTGCGATAATTTTATATCAAATCTAAAATGATTGAAAACAACAGACCATGAAATTATTTTTTTTTTTTACCTATCAGCACCCCTCACCAGCACCCCTCACCAGCACCCCCCCCCACATCTACCAGCTCACAGAAGAGCAGGGTTAAGAGAAAACTTCCTGACTCTGCTGTAGTGTGATTTCACACATAAAACAGCCAGCTGAAACATGATTAAGGAGAACATTCTCCCATATGAGCGCTCAGTCTTTTTTTACAGTACTAAAACGTGTTCACTCTTTTGACCTGCAACCATATATAATATAGACTGATAGATAGACAGATAGATAGATAGATAGATAGATAGATAGATAGATAGATAGATAGATAGATAGATAGATGATCAATCCATCTATATTATCTGATTGTTTATCTATATATCTATATGTATTTTTTAATAACAATTAGCATCTATGTTTATAGCAGTTAAGACAGAGGATTAAGGCTCTGAATTGTTATCAAGATGCTTTCTGTAGCCTAGGATTTGATTACTTTCAATTCCTTTTACATCCATGTGACTCTGAGCAAGTGGCTTAACTAGACAGTGATTTCTGGTAACCCCCCAAAGGTGTCCAGTGGGCATACCTGATTAGCAAATGTGTAGGTATAGTTCTTGTGGTATATTAAGTCAGTTCATTCTTGAATGCAGTATTTTATTGCTTGTTGGCCTGTGTTCCCTTCTGCTTTACAGCAAAGAAGTCTGGGCACCTTCCCTACCCAGATTAACTTATAGATCTGTACTCTTGTCCTAAAATAAATTTTATGTAGATTATAAATACCATTGTGACTACCCGTGGTGATGGTGCTGCGGTAGCGTTGTCGCCTCACAGTAAGATGCTGTCCGGTTCGATTCTCAGCTAGAGCGTCTTCTGCGTGGAGACATGTGTGAATGGGCGTACCTTCTTTGAAGGTTGTGCATCAGACCTGGCAAGCCAGTACGTAAAAATCAACTGCCAATCATTAGCGGACCGGAGTTCCACTATGGCGACCCCTAACCGGGAAAAGCCGAAAGACACAAACAAATAGATACCATTGTGACTGTGAGATTTTCTGTTGCATTTCACAAAGATTTTTGATTTCCTGTCTAAGTGTTACAGTTCTTTAACAACCAAGTACCAATTGAAACTCTGATTTTTGTTTTGTTTTTCTTTTCCTTTTTTGTAATTCAAGAAATATCAACAAAATACCAATGACCAAAGCAGAGAAAAATAAGAGAAATGAAAAGCGAATATATACACCATATTTTCCTCTTCATCAATGAAGACATTACTCTCATTCTTAGATACAATAAGAGGCTTACCAGTTTTAAATTATATTATGAATGCTACATCTGCCAAAATGTAGTGTCTGTTTCTGTATGTGTGTGTGTGTGTGCGTGTGTGTGTGTGTGTGTGTGTGTGTGTGTGTGTGTGTGTGTGTGTGTGTGTGTGTGTGTGTGTGTGTGTGTGTGTGTGTGTGTGTGTGTGTGTGTAGCTTAAGAACCTGTTGCATTTACCCAGTTTTTCAAAAAGAGTTCCTGAATGTACACCATATGTTCTTGTATCTTCTCTTGCAAAGTCTAAAGTAAATGCTGATGAAGGTGGTCACATTAACAAAATCTTTCTACAAATTCTTGATCATCACGCTCCATTACGCTCTACTAGGTTAAGAGCCAAGACGGCCCCATGGCTAACAAAACAAACTAAAGAAAAAATGATCCTTAGAAATAAAACCTGGGCTAAATGGAGAGCTACCAAATGTCCATCTGATCATCTCCTTTTCAAACAATTAAGAAATGCCACCAAGAAAGATACTCTTAGAGACAAAAAGGAATTCTATCTTCACCTACAAAAAACTAGTCAAAATACGCCTCAAAAATTCTGGTCAGGTGTTAATAAACTTCTTAAACCAGGACATTCACCTACTCCCATCCCTTCTGGCTTTAACCTCAACAATGCTTCTCAGATCCCAGATGCCTTTAATAAGTACTTTACAGAAGCTATACTAACCCTAGCTAATTCATTACCCACTCCTACTGTATCCCCACAACATACCTCTCCAGTCTCATCTAAAGCCTTTCAAATTCAACCTGTCTCTTCATCCATTATTTATAAGCTTCTCAGCAAACTCAAACCTTGTACCCCATCTGCTGACCAACTCCCGTCTGAATACTTACAAATAGCTGCAAAAGCTATTTATCTCCCTGTATCTATTTTGATTAATAGGACTATCTCTGAAGGAAAGATCCCCACCATTTGGAAAATATCTCATATAATTCCTCTACATAAAGGGGGCTCTTCTACTGAGCTCTCCAACTTTTGCCCTATTGCCTTACTGTCCCCATTAGCTAAGATAATGGAAAGATCAAACAATTTCTTAACTACCTTCTTCAAAACAAACTTCTAGCTGACTGTCAACATGGATTTAGACCTTTCCACAGCACTACCACTGCCCTCCTTTCCTTCTCTGACTCCATAAATAATAATCGCAATAATAATTGTTTCTCCTCAGCACTATTCATAGATCTATCAAAAGCTTTTGATATGGTTAACCATAATATACTTCTTGAAAAACTCAACCTTTTCTCTCTCAGCTCACATTCTCTACAATGGTTTAGAAGTTATCTAGTAAACAGGCAACAATCAGTGCTTTGGGGGAACAATCTATCGTGCTTACTTCCAGTAAATATTTGTGTTCCACAAGGATCAATCCTAGGACCCCTTCTTTTCTCATTATTTATCAATGACCTTTATTTGAATGTGCCACAAGCTACCTGCATCCAATATGCAGATGACTCGACTTTGATCTGCACTGCTAAAAATGTTTCCTCCCTCCAGTCTATCACCCAAATAACTTTCCAAAACGTTGAAAAATGGTTTATGCAACACTGCCTCCTCCTTAACCCCAAAAAAACTAAGCTTCTTCTCTTTACTCCTACTAATAAATCTCCTGTACCTTTCTTCACTATCTCCTCAAACAATTCTACATCTATTAACCCTGATAAAACCACGCGACTATTAGGTGTAACCATTGACAACCATCTCAACTTTGATGACCATATTAACACTACTATTAAAGCTGTTAATAAAAAGATTGGGACACTTTACAGAATTAAACCCTTCCTTACCCCAGCAGCTAGAAAAAACATTGCACAGACCCACCTGATTTCCACCCTTTTCTATGCCTCAGCTATATATACTACCTTATCTAAAAATAACATTACCAAACTCTCTACCTGTTATAATAGTATAGCCAGATTCATTACTGCTACTTCCTTCAGAACTCACCACTGTCACAACCTCAAACAACTAAACTGGCTAGAGCTTAACAACCACCTACTCTACCAACAATTACTTGTCATTCATAAGACCCTTCACTTCCCTGACAATACTCCTAGCCTGGCAAGACTGATTTCTCCTTATAAAAATCTAGCCACACTTCGCTCTGCTAATAAACTCCTAGTATCCTCAACTAAATCTTACAATAAAGCTGGAGATGCGTTAATTTCAAATTCCATAGGTAAACATTGGAATCAACTCCCTCAAGATATAACTAATCAAGACTCTACCTCTCTGTTCAAAAAACATATCAAGGAACATCTTAAAACTCAATGGCTATGTCCTTGTACTAATCCCGACTGAAAGTATGTCTCCCCACATTAATTTTTGCTACCCTTCCCCCTTCCTGAGCTCCAAACTTACACTTTCTATTGTTGAGAGGTACTTCTTAAAACTTACACTTTCTATTGTTGAGAGGTACTTCTTAAAAGTATGCCTATTTTTTTTCAATTTGTTGAACTTATCTTATAGGTTTTTAGATTTTATTTTGCAATTCTCTTTTTAAACTTTTTAAACTTTTTTATTGTTTTTAAAATAACTTTTTTGTGATATACCAGTGTTATTTTTTTCATGTACTGGAGCTTTTCTCCCCGGGCCTCTACTGTAAACGGATATATATCCAGTCGGACTAGCCCGGTCAACAAATGTAAAATAAAAATAAAAAAATAAACATTAAGTCTATGTCCATCTCATTATTCTAGCTGTCTTGAAACTACAGAATATCAATCCCTGAACAACATTACTAGAAACATAAGATTTGGTTGTATAGTAAATCTTTGCAAAAACAGAGGTAGTCATGTTAATGGTTCTAATATAAAACACCAACTTCCTGAAAAATCAACATTGTAATAGAACAAAAAAATTCTCCCAAGAAACAGAGTGAAACACTTTTTTCTTGCTTTTTTTAGCAGGGGAGCTTGTCCTCCCTGCACTCCACCCCAGTATGGGGGACAGGTTCTCCCATGACCCACAAACTCATATATACTAACTCCATGGTCGCACCAATTCAAAGAATTGAAACATCAAAGAAGTAACAATGGAAGGCACAGCAGTAAAATGAGCAGTGAAGGTACATAAGTAAACATGTGCAACCCATGAGGCCTTCTACACACATTTTCTATGCTTACATGTAATTATGTATCCAGATGCAATACACACTGAATAAATGACCTGAACAAATAAAAACGAGCTTGTGATTTTAGTTTTACACTATACAAAACAGCATGACACCTTTTCATTTCAGCTTCATTTTTGCCACATTGCAGACTTCAGTCTACTGTTATTTTAATAACTTATCGTCCACTGTTGCACGATAAATTTAACTTGGAATCCTAGGTTATATTCTTAAACTTCAGTATGAAGCACAATATGTTTTGTTTTAACACTGCTACTCTGTATAATCCATCTTAGATGCTTTGAAATTATACAATAACATTGTGAAGTCCAGATCAAGCACACATTTTCTTATTCAAAAAATGCATAGAATGAATTATCAAACCTGACTACCGAAGAATTAGAACAAAGACCTAAAAGACAATGGTGCATTTCTAGCAAATCTCCACATTCATAATCGAAGTAATAGAGTTCTGATTGCTGAAAGAGAAACAGAAATTGTGCTAAATAACACATTTTAATGAACATTATAAGAATGGCTTTAGATCAAATGAATCATTCAGCTGTGTAGGATTGTATGTATTTCAGTGTATAAATCTACCTCTCTTCTTTTGAAATTCTAATGCAATCACCTCCCCTTGGCAGCTACTTAACCTGTTTAAGCCCATGAAAAAGACAGTGAAGAAACCCATGAAAGAGATACTGGCGTCTCACTGACTGCCTTCACGGCATGCTTCAAAGCAGATGCCAAGACCTAAGGTTAAGGAGACAAAGCAAAGGATGAAAATCTTTATAATCACTTAGACATTTTGTTTTCTTCTGTTACATTCTCTTTTAATTACTATTTCATCCTCAGATTCATCTTTGACCTCTGTTCCATTTCCTGCATTAGGGCACGGCATGGCAGCAAAGGCCAGTATTTTCTCAAACTATACATCCCCTGACATAGCATATCTAGATCTTTTATTATTAAGTAGTAGATTCAAGTTTGCTTTCAGAGGACATGCTCAGTCTGGCAGAACATATGAACTAAAAAACTTGAAAATAAATATAAACAGTGTCCTCTAGGTTAGTTGTTCTTTCCCCATTTTCCTTCTGTACAATCCATCAACAGTAGCTATGCTAGTCAGAAGGGACACTTCTTTGGTGGAGATCAAGACTGAATGATTTGTCAGAGTGCACTTCACTTTAGTGAAGGTATGCTGGCAGGGCATACCTAGGTGAACAATGGCATAGGTGATTTGAGTGGAAAACATGTGCTATCCTTGTTGTACTGGGCTAGAAAACACAGCAGTAGCAGCATTTTATCCATATAATTACACACTGTCACCTGTCACCCAGAGCAATCTAACAGCTGGTAGGAATACTCAATTTTAAAATTACAGATTACACCTGCGGTGGTGGTGCTGCGGTAGCGTTGTCGCCTCACAGTAAGACGCTGTCCGGTTCGATTCTCAGCTAGAGCATCTTCTGCGTGGAGACATGTGTGAATGGGCGTACCTTAATTGAAGGTTGTGCATCAGGCCTGGCAAGCCAGTACATAAAAATCAACTGCCAATCATTAGTGGACCGGAGTTCCGCTGTGGTGACCCCTAACTGGGAAAAGCCAAAAGACACAAACAGATGGACATATTACATTTTCTTTCCCTTTATTACTGTTCTCCTAGAGGAAATCTTTCTTATAACTTTAAGAAATATAAATAAAGAAGTGCTTACATATAGAGATGGCATTTTATTTATTTATTCATTTTCTTCACTAACTTGGTAGGTAGGCTGATGCAGTGACCATTTTCTGCTGCAAACTGGAACACAGAGACTGTAACAGTTGAAACAGTAGTGGTACATATAGGTTTACATATTAGAAATATACAAGAAATCACATTGTAAAAGTTTGTCCCAGAATAAAAGCTGAAACAAGAATAGAGTCTTATGTGCTATGCAATGCTAAAAATCAAAAACAGGAACACTATAATGTATATTATAGCATGTGAGTCGCATAAACTCACATACTTCCTTAGGATGGATTCCCTACCACTATCAAAGCATAAGCAGTGGTGACAATCTTAAGTGATGAAAATATTATATAGGCAAAATATGAAGTACAGACTAGGCTAATAGCTTGGAACCTGCTGCAAGACAACAAATTTTCCAGTTGTCAGAAAAAAAGAGTACTTGCTATAAAAGAAACACTAGATTTCTGCTGTGAATGGTGAAGGACATGTGGTAAAAGAGGAGACAAAGATCAGTGCCTGAGTATAGTCATTTAAACCATAAGTAGGATGTCCACTGTCACGGCAACGTAGGATGAGATTTTTCATCTTCAATAAACAGTTGAGTCAGTTTTTTTTCTTGAATAAAGATACATTTCTTTAGTTTCATATTTTAGGACATAACTAACAAATGCTTCTTCCTCATCTATGTAAAGAGCATGTACAATTTTTTTTCCTGGAGATTTTCTGAGCATGGCCTTCAAATATTTGTTTTCAGGTAAGCTGGTCATTGGAGTTTCATGTTTCCAGCATCACTACCACCTAGTGATGAAGTACTTCTTTTGACATCCATTTGTCTGTGGTTATTGACTAGATGTGGCATCCCAAGATGCTGTGACAATGACCATCCAGCTTATTCTTCAAAGAGTCCTAGTCAAGTACTGATCTTTCCGCCTGTTTTATTATGTCTTTCATCAGTCAAAGAAGAAACTGAATGTTTCATTATAACAAGTACTGTCTAGGCCTTTAGCTTGATTTGTACTTTTTACTGGGTCTGTGTAATGTTTTCATGTCTTATGACCACCATCAGTAGTACACATCAGGGGACTGCCCCAGACACAGTTCAGCCTGGTAGTCATTTGTCAGTTACACAGAAGGTTCCTGGCACATTCAGCCTGTGATAAATCTTCTCAACTGCTTCTTATTTACACATTAAAATTACTGGGTATCTGCTCATCTTCTAACATCATTTTGGTATTTTATACTTCTATTCAAAAGTAGAAGGTATGACATTTGTGGCAGTGTATCTGTAAGCAAAAAGAAAGCTGTCAGTCTTATAACATATGACATAACATTTTTTTTGCCCAACTGAAAGTCTGCACAGATATTTTTGCAAGCTCAGTATGTGGCTTGATGAAAGTGTGCTGATGTAAAATGTGTAATACAATTTTCTTTATGTTAATTTCAACTATTTTGCTGTAAACTCTGCCCTGTCATAACTTTTGACACAGGTACTTAATTCCTTATAAAAATAGTCATGAACAGTGAAATTATTATTATTATTTTTTTTTTTGGAGTTGGTTGGTTTCTCAAAAAACAGTCTACAGCTATTTGGAAAGCACATCTACTTCATTTAGTACTATTAGTAATTCACTATTCACGAAAGGACATGTGCAACTTACATGAATGTGTTGCCATGGAAATTAAGGCCACTCCCTCAATGGAGTAGTACCTACAGTTAATATACTCTGCTACTATTAACCAAGTCCAGAATTTGCTTAAATATAATAAGCCATAACAAAGAACATAATTTTGGCTATACCTTGATGTCCTCCCAGAATGCAGTCAATATATTAGATCCTATTATTTATTTATGGATTTACTTATTAACCAGATATATCATCTCATTATCAAAGAGCCATTTCAGCAGTGACCCAGGCCACAAGGGAAGGGACAATGAAATGCATGTAGCCACTCCAGTGTAGCAAGCCAATCAGCATGATTTTGGACTATGAAAGGAAAATGAAGCACTCAGAGGAGCCCATATAGACACAAGGAGAGCATGCATATTACACAATGATAGTGAATGTAGAGCAAGACTGAACCACCCTGGAACTGTGAAGGGGAGGTCTTAATTTAAGAGCCACTCTGTTTCCCAGTATTGCTTCCAGAATATATGTAACTGTTAAGCTAGTTGCCCTTGCTGGCTATTTTAAGCCTAGACAGTTTTCCCTTCATAGGTGAGAATCAAGCCCTGTATCTTGTGTCTGTGAGGTGAACACCTTAACCATTATAAAACCCCCCAGCCCTTATTGTGGATCAATATAGTAACATGTATTGGCACACTGATAATTGAATTTTGGCTTACTGAAAATGTGTGGTCATTCCTGGTTTCTGTCTAGCTAGCAGTATTAGTCTATGATCATTTCATAACCAAAGAGATGTAGCGTATATGGAAGGACTCTATCAACAGATGAGCTGTTCTTTCATATTACTTGATTACTTTGTATTTGATATCATATGAATGCGTGGCAAAGAGATTTATTCAGATCATGTGTTGGACCTATTAACGTGACGTAACGCAGACACAAAGGAGCCAGTGCTGGGTGCATCCACATGACAGCAAGAGCCAAAGTAAGAAGAGCCACATAACTTAAGTTAGCCTTATGGGTATTTTTATTTAACTAGCGTTCTCAGTTTATACATTACATCTTTATTCTGTACTAGAGTATATGAAATTTGGTTATATACTCAAAATCCACAAGTCACATGTGAATTGCATTTTGAAATAAAAGCTCTTTGTGTACCACAGTAGACTGTTTATTTCCTTTTAATTACTAGTGTTTGGAGTAGTTTTTTCATAGTATGGCTTACAGTTGTAGTTTTCATATACTCACAATATGCAACCACAAGTGATTGATGATTAATGCTTGAAATTCAGTTTATCAAAAAAAATGTAAATAAAATTACATTAAACATTTTTTTTATTTTGTAGGGAGGAAAGCCTCTTGCACCCCACACCTGTAAATTATATGTAGCAACTCCAAGTTCACACTACAGAGGGGAAAAGGCAAATTGACTGATCCCTGTTCATAGATTCATAGGTTCATGGGTGTATGCTATGCTAAAAACCAGCAGGGCCTTTATAAGCTTTGCCATGCAACCCAGACCAATTATGTTCTTATGTATCATGGGCGTTTATTAGGAGTTTCTAGAGATTATGTGGGGAGAAGGGTATTTAAGTTTGGGCATTACTGTCTGCCTTTGTCTATCAAAGACATGGGGCCAGACCTGGGGTGAATTTCCAGTTTCCCATCCATTGGTCAAGGTTATGCTTAAATAGAGTTAGGGATGGACCCTGCTTCCCATGGATGGGGAGCCTGTTTTAGAGCATGGGGATCTTCTGAGATATATCTGCATTGCCAACATATCTTATTTATGTCACAAGTACAATTTAAATCCTAGGATCTGGTTATTCTAATGCTCTTCATTTTGAAAATGTGCAAAAGGTCCATCACAGATGGATCCAAGGATGCCTTGTACGCCAGGCATAGATCACCTCTCAATAATCTGCAGGAGACAGAGTACAGGGATAGGGCTTTACAGCAATCCATATAAAACAATGTCTTTATATCCTGGATTTCTCTGGTAAAGAGCCTTTTTTTTATTTTCTCCTAATCTTTTGGGTTTGTAATATCACGATGGGAATGCGCCCCATTTCTAAGTCAAAGTATGATTAAAGTTCATGAGATTAGTATTGTTTCAGTCTTTGATGTCAGCCAGAAGTGCTCTTCATAGCACCTGCATTGTGCCCAATAATGACTCCTACACTTCGTACAGAGTTACATGTATTGGTTGTTGTTGTTGTCTTTCGGCTTTTTCCGGTTAGGGGTCGCCACAGCGCAACTCTGGTCTGATAATGATTGGCAGTAGATTTTCATGAACACCGAGGTGCCAGCTCAATGTTCAACCTTCAACGAAGGCACGCCCATTTATGGATGTCTTTTGAATGCCCACCCAACCGCGGGGAGGACATGCAGACTCCACACAGAAGGCACTCCCCACACTCCAGCTGAGAATTGAATGGGAGAACCTCTTGCTGTGAGGCAAAAACACTACCGCTGCAACACCACAGTTACATGCATTGGTAACATATCTAAATATGATTGTAGATTCTTTTTCATAAGACCCGTTGCTCCTACTGCTATTGGAACTGCCTGGGTATCTTTCTTCCACATTGCTCTTGTTTCTGCCTGCAAATCTGATATTTTATGAATTTGTGTCTTTCTGTACACAAGACACTGTAGTCACTGGGTGTAGTAATTTCAATGATCAATGCTACTTTTGTCTTCATTTCATGGACCACTATAGCTGGTCTTCTTGCATCTATCTTTTGAACTGTTGGTAATGGGTGATCCCATGATGCAGACTTCATCATTTTCTATGATGCTTTGTGGCTCATGTTTCCAGTACTTTTCAGCTACTTCAGTATTATAATGTTTGTACAATCCCCAGTGCAACAGTCTTGCTACATTATGATGCCTTTCAACATACAGTCCTTCTGCCATTAGTATATCACAACCAGCAACAAGGTATGTAAATGTTTCCAATTCTGTTTTACAAAGCCTAAATTTGTCTATTTCTCCCACATATTCAATGGACTTTGTAAACCAACGTGTACGTAGCCCACTATCTTGGTTCGCCAATTTTAACCTTTTATCTTTTGGCTTGAATTCGCCTCCACTTAACCATTCCTACATTCAATCCTGATCAACACAAGGATCTTCCAGGAATTTTCCATACTTGCAACTATATTTATGCATTTTCCACTTTTCTTGCCTTCTCATCTGATCCTTCACTTTATACTCTTTCTTTTGTTTTTTGGCACATTCAGTTGCTGCCTGATTTTTATCTACCTCTAGTTTAATTTCCATTCCTGCATGATGCCGATATGCTTCTGCTAGACTAAGCAAGGAAGTCATCCTAGATTTATTCACCTGTTTCAAAACTTTCACTACATTTGGGTCTTGTGAAGTCAGCAGATATGTATGAGGTCCCATGATTGCAGATCTATACCTGTAATCAATTTCAAGGAGGCCCATGGCTCCTTCTGAATGGGGAATATATAATCTTGGTACGCACTGATATTTATAAATCATTTGATGAGCATGAAGCATCCTTCTTGTTTTCCTTTCTAATCTGTCCAACACCTTTTGGGGCCAGTCAATCACTCCAAAACTGTAAGTTAGGACAGGAAGAGCAAATTGGTTTATAACTTGAATTTTGTTCCTAGATGCCAACACTGTTTTCAGGATTAATTTAAGTCTTCTATAATATTCTTTACTAAGTTTTATTCACATTTGTTCATGTTTTATAGTTGATCCTTCATCAATTCCCAAATATTTATACACTCCCTAATGCTCAAGTTCTTTTTGTATCACATTCCTGCCCCAAACTGATGTTTTTTTGGTGCTGCAGCTTTCCTGCTTTAAAGGTTGCTTTTGGAAATCTATAAAGGCCAAATGACATTCTTATATTATCTGAAAAATGTTTGACTACTTGCAGTTGTGCTTTCAGTTCCTCATCAGATGAGCTGTACAGTTTTAAATCATCAACAAAGAGAAGATAAGAAGTCTTTAAACTTTGTTCCTTTCTGGGAGCCACATTATAGCCATGACATAATCTGTTAAGTAGACAGCTTAATGGGTTAAGGGCAAGACAGAATAGCAGCAGTGACAGGGACTCACCCTGGAATATCCCCTATGAATTTTTATCCCTGGAATAATAATTTGTCCTTTGTCATGGCTTAATTGCAAAGTGGTTTGCCACTGTTTCATGGTCACTGTAATCTAATCGATCAGTGTAGGGTGTACCTTATGCATTTTTAAGCACTCTTTTACCTATGAATGTAGGATACTGTTAAATGCTTTTTTGTAGTCAATCCATGCCATACTTAGATTCTTCCCTTTTTTACAGTCCTCCATTATGATTTGATTTAGTAACAAATGATATTTTGCTCCATATGATTTTCTTTTATTACCCTTTTGTTCTATTGCCATGATTGAATTTCTTCTAAATGACTATAAACTCTTTTGGCATCAATTCCAGTGTATAGTTCATGGGTCTATATCGCAAGCGCGAACACTTAGGTTGTCAAACACTGCATGATCAACACCTATTAAGCGAACCGTGAGTACACCGAATGCTGAAAACTGCAAAATTCGAAATCCTGATTCAACATGGTCAGCCCTTCTGCGGTATAGCTCTGTAAGGTAAGTGTGCGATAGTTATGGACCTTAGGGTTTGGGTGCGGGTTAAGGTAAGTGCATAGATAGTAATGTATGTAAGGGTTAGATGTAGGGTTTTGTTAAGTGTATGTGTGTAGATTATTTATTTTGTTTGGGTATAGCTTATTAAGGTAAGTGTGCGATAGTTATGGACCTTAGGGTTAGGGTGCGGGTTAAGGTAAGTGCATAGATAGTAATGTATGTAAGCGTTAGTGTAGTGTAGAAGTAGGGTTTAGGTTAGTGTATGTATATGGTTTATTTATTTTGTTTGGGTGGGTAGTATGTAGCGAGTGGAGTGGTGGGAAGTATGTTTTATGTTCGTCACTGGGTGCAACGGTGTTGGCCAAACAAAATGATTTGGTCATTTGTATTTCTGGGTTTTGAGGTTTCGATGACTTGTGCATTCGCTGAATAGGTCAATCATATCGTATTTGACAATCTAAGCATTCGTGCATGTAATATAGACCCATAGTTCATACCTCATTAGAAGGCAAGTTATTGGTCTATAGTTTTTAGGGTAGCTTGCAGATTCATGCTTAAGTAAGAGCATTGTTTTTCCTGTTGTTAGCCAGGTTGGTGTCTGTTGGGGTGTGCATATAAATAGTTCTTACTCATGGCTAAATCTTTATGCAAAGATGTCAATATCTTTAACCAGAAGTTAGGTACTGCGTCAGGGACATGGAGTTTTCCAATCAGAGGCTTTTCTTAACTTTGTTTCAATCTCTCTGGCTGTTACTTCATCTCATTTCATTTCCTGTAACTTTGAACTTATAATTTATTTTACTTCTTCTATTCATTTAGCATCTTTGTTATGTTCCACAGGATCTTCATAAATACTTCTCCAAAATGTATCTATTTCTTTTTCTTTGTGTGGTCTTTCAGTTCCTTTTACCTTGTTTCCCAATACTCTGTAGAACTTTTTGGGGTCATCAATAAATTGCTTATTTTGTCTTTTTCCTTTATATTTATCTGTGCAATAGTGCATAATAAATCCTAATCCGTTATAATACTGTGCATTGCTTTTATCGCGTCTATCTTTCTGAGTATATTTATTGATCTATTCTCTTTTCTATAATTCTTCTAATAGTGACAGTTCTTGTCTTAATTGCTTTATACTTTTCTCTATTCAATACTTCCATGATGTTATTCGATTTCTCCCCTTCCTTACCTTCACTACTGTGTGTTCTTGTGGTAGAAATTTATCTGTTATTAATTTAGCTGCGCAGTAATATGTCCTGTTTATGTTGATTATATTGCATGGATCTCTATGGACAGTCCTAATTACTGTGTTCATTTGTTTTATCAAACTTAACTTTTGGGGTTTTATTGACCTTCTGCAGTCTATTTCTTTCATTGATCTTAATATGTCTTTCTATCTCTATTAACTCAAGCACCTTTTCTCTTAGCTCACTTTCTTCTAAACTGAGGACACATTTTTTGTTCTCCATTTCCTGCGAGCTTTCTATAGAAAGTTCTATAGCATCTTCCTGTGGCACATTCTCTTCAATTCCATTCTGTGTCATTCGTTGTTCTGTCATATGGGAACTCACTGGCCTATCACTCCTCAACATTAACAACATCAGAGTTGCCACAGTTTCCTTTTCCTTCGATTGCTGTCCAACTTTAAGTGAATGTTTATACTGATTTCCTGTGAAAGGCTCCAAAACATCTTCATATGACAACTAACCTGTTGCTTCCAGTCTCACTGGTTTATCCTTAATTTGGGTATCCATTGTTCTATCCTGCTGTGGTGTTTTCTGAGTTAGATTTTCTACACTGAATCCTTCATTTTGCAGGTATTCCATAACCTCAGTTTCTATTTCTTTAACTTCTTCATTACTAATCTTCTTTTCTACTTTTCCTCTTTGTCTTCTTATTTTTTGTATTGTAAAGTTTTCCATGTCCAGATTCCTTTGCCTGTATTTATATTCAAATATCTTTGGTGCTGCTCTTTTTATATTGATTAGTTTTGCTTTCCCACTTACATAAATATTATACCATATTAAATCTCTTTTTCTTTCCCATGTATATATTTCTTCTTCAGATGACTCCTGATCTTCCTGTTTCTCCTTACTTTGGGGACTTATTCCATCATGCTGTGAGATGTAACCTGTGCTAGGCCTTCTACACTAAATCCTTCACTTCACAGACATTCATTAACTTCATCTTCTATTTTTTTTAACTTCTACTTTACTAATCTTTTTCTCTGCATTCCGTCTTTGTGATATTATTTTTTATTATGAAATTTTCCATATCTGAATGCCTTTGCCTATATTTCTCTTTGAATATCTTTGGGGCTGCCTTTTTTGTATTGATTAACTTGGCTTTCAACTTTGCATAAATATTGCACCATAACATGTCCATATTTCTTTTTTATACTTTTCAAAAATCTCTAGGTTTTGTTGTTTATATTTTCACACTTCCTCACATGCTTCTTTTTCCAAACAGGTTAACGTTTAATGGTCTATATAATGTCTTTCACAAATCTGTTGTATTAATGAACACAATTTTTTATTTGAGGCTTTTGACAGTCTTTCTCGTGGAAGTATTTTTCTTTCCTGTAATTTCTTTCTTAATCTTTTTGTATATCTTATGTCTGGAAATTCTGGGATTTTTGCATAATGGTAACAATAGATAATTTCTTTCTTATCTTCAATAGTCCACTCTATCATCTTTATGGATCTTCTTTGGCCTATCAGTTTTTGTGATTTTTGTGGACTGCTACTTCCTTATACAACAGGGGGTCATTCTCCCCCTGGACCTGGCCTGGCCCCATTGTAGGAATGTTTCTGTATTTTAAGGATTCTACACTGTCATTTTTTTCTAGTCCTGGTACCAGTACCACAATTGGGAACTTTTTATCCTAGGTCTTGTGCACCCAGCTATCTTTTTTTATTTTGTGACCAATGCCTGTCCATGATATATGCTATATAAAATACAGTCTCTATATCAGAGTCGCCTTGGTGAGATTTTGTGAAAAGCAGGCTCCACCTCATGAAGGTACTCACCAAGACTTAAGGATGAATTCACTTTCAGCAATACTACTCTCCTTCTCTTGCTGACTTATCATCTCTCCATTTGGACTGCCTTGGATATGGTGATTCTGATGCTCTTCATTTCCAGATGTGCAAAAGGTCCATCAGAGCTGGATCCAAGGATGCTTTGTACGCCAGGCTTAGATCATCTCTCAGTAATCTGCAGGCAACAGAGTATGGAGATAGGGCTTTACAGCAAGCCTTATAAAACAATCTGTTTATATCCATGATTTCTCTAGTAAGGAACCTTTGTGGGCATTGCTGTGTCTGGTCAGGTGCATGCTGAATGGGACATTATACTCAATGATGGGTCTAATAAAGTAGCACTATAACTTCCTTGGACCTGGATGCTATGTCTTTACTTACAAGTTGGATGACACAGAAATGATTTTATTACTTCCTTGGCAACACATTGGTCAAAGGTCAGATTACTGCCTATATATGTTCACATCCCTGACTACTGGGTCAACCATTAAAAATGTCTTATCAATGGAGTAATTAACCTGGGTGGCCATTTTAGTAAAAGGCACTATACTGCATTTCTTGGCATTGAGTTTTAATTTGCCATTTTGGCACCAGTCACTTGTCTATGTTAGAGCCTCTTGTAAGATATTTGCATAATGGGGGAATCTTTGATAGCCCCCAGTATGCAGTCATTTGAGAATATGGTAAGCCAAAGGCCCTTGACATTAGACTTTAACTCTGAGAAGCAGATGCCAAATAGGAACATTCCCAGCATGGAACCCTGGGGTACCCCACTGGTGACCATTCTCTTAGTGGAGGTGGTCTCACCAATCCTGACTTCCTGGATCCTGTCTGTGAGCTAGCTGGCAATCCACTGAGTCATGTAGAGGGTTATGCCCAGTTTGGTGAGTTTGTCAGCTATAACTGAGTGGGGTATCATATTGAATGCCTTAGCCAGGTCTATGTAGGCAGCATGCAGTCTTTTCTCTGCATCCTTTTCCTTTGTGACCTTCTCAGAGAAGTCCAGTACATTTAGTAGGCATGGCCTTCCCCTAACAAAGCCAAACTGGGTTGAATCCAGTGTCTGAAGTTTGCCTATGTCTTTATTGATCATTTCCATGATAATTCATTCCATGACTTTGTATATTAGGCAAGTCAAACTAAAAGGTTGATAGTTTCCAGGGTCAATTGATGGTCCATCCTTGTGAAATAGGATAACTGTTGTAGTCCTCCATTCTCGTGGTACAAAGCCTGTTTTGAGGCTATAGTTGAAAAGTGACTCAAGTGGTCCCGAAGAGTCATATTTTTAGCTAATTAGGAGCCATTGAGGCTCTGATTTTGACCATAGCGAGGACTGCCAGGACCTGCCAACTGTTAATAGTTGGGGGGAGTTATGCTAGTAGGTATTTCATGGGGAGATGAAGGGGGAGTAGAGGGTGAAGTGTGAATCAGCAAATTTGTTATGTCGCTCTTCTCAATGAAGGTGGCACCATTGACCCCAGTTCAGTACACTGATATTTGCTGCCTTTGAGGTTTAGGACATACCTTGCTGGACTTAAGAAGTCCTCTTAATTTCTTGCTTAGTTTAATTACAGACATCCTATCATTATAGGATTTGCTTTTCCTAATTTTAGCCATTTTACCACTTTTTACATTTTGTTATATAGCCTATTAAGGTTAAGATTCCATCACTGTGGTTTGTTTTTAGAGTTTGTTTTGGGATTATTTCTAGTAGGTACAGCAGCCTCTATATAGCCTTTTACATGGTTGCACAGGGTCTCTATTAACAATTCTCCATAAGTTGTTGTAAACTCAGGGTAGGGAGGGGCACTGAATTTTCAAAAAAATATCACTTAATAGGATGTAGCTTGCTTTTCAATAATTCCTAACTGTTAATAGAGTTTACTGGGGTTACCAAGTTGATTTGTATTTTAAAAGAGACAACTTTGTGGCCTGACCTCACTCTCTATTACTGGTGAGTACCAGGTCTAGCATGACTGAACCTCTGGGGGGTATGTACACTATCTAGTCGAGGGTATTTGTGCTAATAAAGTGCAAGAATCATTGTGCCTATGAGTTTGAGGCAGTGTATGTTTCCCAGTTTATAGAGGCATAGTTAATGTCCCCCATGAATAGGGTATTTGGTTTAAAGGCAAGTGTCTCCAGTAGGTCTAGGTATAAGCTATGGGATTCTAGGGATATGGAGGGTGACTTATAACTTGCTAGGATATGGTATGGGACTTTGTCTATGATGATTTGCACATGGATAAATTCCACGGCATCACCCAGTTTAACCAACCTAAGATTATACTTATTGTTAATATAGACTAAGACTCTTCCACCTTTTGCCCCTGTCTGTGCAGTTGATGGTGTAAATATGTAGAAGTCACTGAAGACTTACACTGCCTGCATATTTTCTGTGGATGTAAACAATGTATCTATAATAGCATAGATGTCTATAGTCTCCAATGAGAAGAGTTTGTAAGGTGTGCCATTTCTTGTTTAGGCTCCTACCATTGATCAGTAACAACTTCAGGTTTCTTTGGGTTTTATTTCCTATGTCGGTATTACAGTTTTGCACAGAAAAAAAACAGCATGTGCAATCAGTTAAGTTTCAATCAACTGTATTGACTCTTTCCTGTTCAACCAAATGAACATTTGATCACAGGTGTGTATTTCACTGTACTATACTATGTTTGCCATGTGTAATATACATCATATTTTTTCAATGTTGCAACTTTTATGACTGTATAACATTTGAAAAAAATAGTATATACACAATTATGTATAGCCACTACAGTTATTGGTATTTGCTATCATAACCAGACTAGTTTTTTCATCTTCTAGTATCTAAATAAGATTTTTAAATTTCAAAACTTTACAGTTATTACTTGTAGAAATTATAACCAGTAATGAAATTATTTTAGATAATCTGATACATCAATCTGGTAGATCAACAATAGCAATAAGACAAGTAGAGTTCTAAATGGGACAATGTCATGCTTAAATTGTTTTGTAAATCAATCTCTCTCCCTCTCTGTCTGTCTGATAGGTACATGTCTCATTTCCTGGTGTGATTCACATCTCAAGAAAATGTCCCGGTTGTGTACAAATCACTTCCATCGCAACTTAGCAGCTGTCGATTTTAGAGAAATGGTGAAGAAATCAGAGGTTTCTACATTCTCATTTAAATGCTGAACATAGATTTTTTTTTGCAGAATGGAAAGAGCTGTATGCAAACTGTGACAGTCTTTCCAGTGAAGCTAAAGGGGAAGTTTAGCAATTATACAATGCCATTGGAGGCAAGATTCACACAAAAGTACTCAAAATAACAATTAGGCTGTCGGCAATATAAGTATTACACTCACTACACATAGTACTGTCTCAAAATACAGACATAAATATGCTGAGGCACTTAAAAGCAACCTTTATAAACCTCAAAGACTTCCTAGACATTCTTCCTACAAAAAGTATAATCAGCAGCTCCAAAAGCACTCCATCAAAACAACACCAAACACAACATATACAGCCACACCCCTTGGATCCTCAGCTACAAAGTCCATAAGGCAAGCCAACACATTACCTAAAGTTGTAATCATAGGAGACTCCATTGTGAGGCCTACAAATGTCCCACTCAGCAGGCTGAATAAGGAAATAATCATGGTCACTTGTCTATCACGGGCCACCATCTGCCAAATCACCCATTCTCTCAAGTCATTAGACCACAGGTACCGGTATGACTCAGTCCTAGTCCATGTGCATGTAAATGACCTGAGATGCACCTCCTTGGACTGTGTGAAGAGAGACAGTATGGAACTCTCAGACAATATGTTGCAGAGTGGTATCTTGCTAGCATTGAACAGCATTCTACCTTCACCAAGGATGATGTCAGAATATGAACAAAAGATGATTGCCTTCAATAACTGACATAGTTTTTGCTGTCATTCCAAGGGAGTATAATATTTGTCAGCATGGCAGGATATGGTCAGCAGATCATGTTGTTTTGCCATGGATGGTTTGCATCAGCCCCTTCTAGGCTTTTGAATATTAGCTAAATCATTGTCCTCCATCATAGTGGCTTTTATAGGCAATACCAGACTGACAAACCTTCTGATGTAGCAAAACCAACCCAAGGGAATCTAAAGGTGTTACTTCTCCATGCCAGGAGCCTAAATAAGAAAGTCCACTAGGCCAGGCTCTATTCACCCTAACAATGTGAACATCTATGCACTTACTATGACATGATTTAAAGCTGTGGACAGCATCCCAGCAGTGCTGGTGAGTTTGTCAACTATAACTGACACATTCAGGCTAGCTATTGGACAGGCAGGTGCAAAAGATGGAGGTGGCCCAATCTACAGCATCAACAAACTCATCTCAAGACTAGTCAGACAGAATGATGTGCTTGAGCTTCTCCATGTCTGGATTTCCATAGGCAAAGTCCCATATCATATTCTTGCAAGCTATAGCTCTGATCCAAGGATATAACTCGATAACTCATGTTGTGTCTATCGGCTTTTCCCGGTTAGGGGTCGCCACAGTGGAACTCCAGTCTGCTAATGATTGGCAGTAGATTTTTTACGTGCCAAGTTGCCGGCACTGACGCACAACCTTCAATGAAGGTATGCCCATTCACGCATGTCTCCACACAGAAGACACTCTAGCTGAGAATCAAACAGGACAACGTCTTACTGTGAGACGACAATGCTACCGCAGCACCACCACCGCAGTATAACTCGATAACTCATACTTGGACTAAAAGAAGGCCCTCCATTCAACACAATTCCATATCTATGGCAACTTCAACTACCCCACTATAAACTAAGATACATATATAACCATGAACTTATAGGCCCAGTGATTCCTGGACTTTGTAAACACAGGCACCTTGACAGGGGCGCCGGAAGCTATTAAAGACTGGGGGGGTGACAGGGGCACTTAGTGAACCAAAAAGGGTAATTTTTTTATAACTATTTGCTACCACAACATAGGTTCACTCGGTAGACATTTTAATCTTAGCCGATTCCCTTTTGGCACTTGAATTAACATTTTCTGATTGGTCTTAGCTATCCTCATGGCTGAAATTGTATATTAGCTCTAGTAAGAACAACTGTGATCATACCATAGATAATTTGAACAAGAGGAACTGGCCAGCTGTAATGAATGCAGCATTTCTAAAAAGGAACTGGGGCCATCTATCCATTAGTGGCATGCCAGTGTGGCTCAGAATATGTTTTTATAGTACATTATCACATCTCTTGTTTTTTTTTGCATAACTGCTGCGATAAAATTGTTCCCCGAATCCTACGGTCCGTCTTTCTATATAAAACACAGGGCACAGTCACAGAAAAGCAGCAGACCACTGATTTTTTGTTGTTGCAGTTTCTTTTATGGGTGTATTAGGAGTTAAACCTGCTCCTCTGGAGTACATTTTCTACTACCCCTTAGATCCAAGTTGCATTTGAATATATTTAGTAATGTTACATTGTTCTGGATGAAATACCAATTCTTTCTAATAATAGAACACATATCCCCATAAATCTGTTGTATGTTATGACTAAACTTGTCATGAAATCCAGTCCTGTCAGAAGAGTCAAAGTCACAGGATGGATGAGCTTTGCTTTATTTTTATGGATAGTCTGTTCTGGAACAGTGGTAGCCTCTGTGATATATATCCATCTCTCCACAACATTTAGTTTAGATACCTGGACTGAGTATTTCTGATGCAATTTGACTTGCTGATGTTCAGTAGGTCCATCTGTATTATGTCGGAGGATGCTTTGGATGCCAGACATGTCACCTCTAAGCACTCTGAAGGATACTGAGTATAGTAATAAATATTTGAGGTGGTCCATGCAAGACCTATTGTTTAGGACTTGTATCCTTTTAGTAATGTATCTCTGAAGGTATTCCAATTGTTGCATGGAGCTGGACAGATACATGCCAAAGTGGGCATTATACAAAATGATTGACATAATGAGAGCTTTGTAAAGGGGGACAACAACATCTCTAGATCAGATCACAATCAATTTGAATCCTGATTTCTGATTACCAGTTGGTACTTTGGCGAGGTTTTTCATTTTTATAAGCTAGAAAGGCTTTCTTGTGACTCTGGGCACATGTTGGTCAAAAGTTAGGTCACTGTACACACAAGTTCCCAAATGCCAAGCAATTGGATCAGTTCTCAGAAGGCATTGTCATGATTTTGACACCAGTTATTATTTGGGACAAACCTTCCTGCATGATGGTTAATTCATTTGGGGATTCAATAACTTCTCCTAGCTTGCAGCCATCTCAAACTTAGCTGGCCAAAGCTCTTTGGAATTTCCTTTTACTTTTGAGATGTATATGCCAAACAGAAAAAAATCTCAGCACCGAACCCTGGGGGACTCCATTGGTGACTGGTCTCTTCCCCTGTTTTGATCTCCTGCATCCTATGAGCCAAGTTGCAATGCAGCTGGTGATGTAAGTGTTTGCTCCTACATTATTCATCTTTTGTACTCCACCTGAGTAGGGGATTTTGTCAAAAGGCTTGGCCAGGTCAAAGTAATATGGTATGAACTGTTTTACCTTCATCCATTGCTTTGGTAACAAGAGTAAAGCTTAAAATTTGCCCATGATTTTGAGCCTTTCACACTTTCCTCTTGGCTGTATTCAAACACATTTTTAGGGTCATGCATACATGTATGCATTCCTTGATTCACCTTCCTGATTGTATTAAATTATATCCCTTGTATAATACAGCACACTTGTTAGACATAAGTTAGAGCGCATTTTAAATTTATTGTGTAAACATTTTTCCAGTAGGCAATGAAACAAAAATGCATTAACCAATAATGACAAAACTGCCCTATTCAGAAAATTTCCATGACAACAGTCTACTTCTACACAGAATATATAAATACAGAATCACAGTAGAGTGTAAGCCATAGGCATGTTGCACAGCTTCTTGAATTTATTTTCAATTGGGGGGGGCAAGGCCAAAAACCAGGGGCACATTTTAAACATTACGTGTATAATTTTGGAAAGTTACTTGCATACAATGTTATGTTATCGCCATACATTTCACTGCTAAGTCTTAAACCCAGAACCATGTGCACTACAGTCAGAGCAAAATAACACTAAGCTAAATCAGCAGTTTCTTGAAAGACAGGAAGACAAACTTAAATGGCTATCATATCATTCAGTGAATTCAGTTCTCACTTCTCACCATAGCTCTCAACCTCTTAGCACAAAAATACAGAACAAAGCCAATAATGGGGGAATACAGCCCCAAAATAGGGACACATTTCAAATACTGATTGTATAACCTTACAAAATTGCTAGAATAAAAGGTTTTATTTTACCACTCCTGCAAACCAGAGGAACAGAACAAAAATGTGAGGCAAAGATTCACAAGTGATGGTGGCTAGGGACTTTAGGCTCTTTTTACCTGTGCCCAAGGTGCAGGGTTTGAGCCTGAGTACCTCTAGCCACAGGATGTATCCTGCTGGGGGCATTTTCACACACACACACACACAAAACTCTGCAATAAATATAGTGTACTTACTCTGATAGACTCCTGCAGCTTCTGTCCGCTTCACTCTGCAATTCCATCCTAGCAGCTTCTGTCCATTCCCGCTCCACTCTGCAATTACATCCTAGTCTACAGTCCAGAGCATCTGCTCAACAGGTGGCTTCTGCAAATAAATCCTTTCTAATTACATCCTAGTCTACAGTCCAGAGCATCTGCTCAACAGGTGGCTTCTGCAAATAAATCCTTTCCTTTCTGGCAGCAGCTTTGAATAAATCCGTTCATTCCTGCTTGCAAAAAATGGCTGGAAATACGTGCGCTGATGTGATATCATTGCGGCAGTTAGGAGGTGTGCGGAAAATGAAAGGGACAGAGGTATGGATAATCTAAAAGTTGGGGGGGGCTCCCCTCCCCCTATGTTTCCGGCACCCTTGGACCATTAAGTCCATACACCCACTAGGGGTGCAAACATACTCAGCCTGGTAGTCACTAACATGACAGAACACTGTGGGAGTACAGCATTCTCTCACAAACATGAGAAAATGCTGTACCCCTACAGTGTGGCATCCTGTCTGGTAAAGTGAGGTCACAAAGATGCCGCCACCATAATAAAAGTAAATTCTGCAATCCCAGCTAACCCTGTAACATTTAGGAACTATTCTAAGCAAATGTCCTAGTACTTACTGATGGCTTGTCAAAATTTCAAAACCCCCAACCCTGAGAACACAGCTGGCCATGTGGAATTGTTCAAAGAAACCCTGAAAATCATGTTAATAAATACATAGAGACAGCTGTGCCTTCCAGAAATAAGCTCAGAACTAATTTAAAAAATAAATCACCCTGGTGAAATCCAAGCATAAACAGGTTGTACAACAAAAGAAAAAAAATCATAGCCATGATTAACAATTGTTATGCCCAAATGATAAAAACACCCTAATCAATCTAAACAAACAATTAAATGAGCAAATTAAGTCTACTTAATATAAATTTGAGGTAAAGATAGTCTCACAGGCAAAGGACAACCACAATGCTTTCTTTAGCTATGTCTGAAACCTCAAAGACAGCACACAGCAGTGTGCAGAATTAATTGTAAATGGAGCTACATACATGGAGCATGAAGATACAGCAAATCTGCTGAACAATGCATTCAGCTCCAATTTCACCACTCACTCTCCACCAGCTGCCTGCCAGGAAATGCCATCAAACAACACCCCACCCCCAACTAACACTAGGGAGCAGGTCATAGATGCATTTTCTAAGGTCAAAAAGAAACACTGCATCACTAGGACCAAATAATATTCCAGGATGCCTCTAAAATAGCCTGAAACCCTATTCTGTCAGGACAGCTGGAGTCACTGTTTAACCCAGCTTCTAGACAGGGTTTGTATCATGTGAATGAAGAACTGAAATGCTTATCCCTCTGCTCAAGGGCAGGCCATCAGTTGATCCAGGGAACTACAGACCCATAAGATTGATTAGTGTCATATGCAAAGCCATGGAAAGGATTAATAAGGATATAGGAAACTTTCAAACATTACATCCAACCCAGTTTGGTTTTGTCAGTGGCAGATTATACCTACTCAACCTGGTGAACTTCTTTGACAAGGTCACCAAGGCAATGGATGAGGGCAAAATGATGCATACTGCTTACCTTGAGCTGGCTGGCACTTTTCTGAGAGTTAAAAAAGTTCAGTTACAGGCTTGCTGTTCCTGAACTGTTTGAAAGTTTCTGTGAGGCCATTTTTGCTTGGGCTGAAGGAGGGTCTCTGTGTTTATCAGTGGGAGTGACTAACATTGAGCAGCTTCCTGCCCCGGAGAGGTGGTTACTGACTTGAAACTGTAGTTTTATTGGCCACTAGGGGTCATTTCCATAACTCCTTCATCTTCCTCTCTTAAAACCTAGTTGCCTCGTGGTTTGAGCGTCTTTTCAGGCTTGTTGGCTGTTGGTGAAGCACCCTCCAAGAGGAAAAAACTTGAGAGAAGAAGGAGCCACTTTTGAGATTTTAAGTATTTTTCTCTGTTTATTTGCTAAGTTTTCTGCATAGCTGCCTAGCTTGAGCATTTTCTGGCTTGTTAAACTTGATTTCTGTATTAGTAGCTGTATTTAGAGCACAACCAAAAGCTGTTTGCTGAATTTCCTGTTTGCACTTAATTTTAAATCGTTTTTCTTAAAACTTGCATATTTTCTGTCCTTGACCTAGCACTCTTGTGTGGGGTCATTTACTGCACTGTTATAACTTGATATTGAACCTCTGCTATCTCTGTAAAAAAAAAAAAAAAAAAAATCTTGCTTTTTTCCCACTTTTCTGAGAGTTAAAAAAGTTCAGTTACAGGCTTGCTGTTCCTGAACTGTTTGAAAGTTTCTGTGAGGCCATTTTGCTTGGGCTGAAGGAGGGTCTCTGTGTTTATCAGTGGGAGTGACTAACATTGAGCAGCTTCCCCCCGGAGGTGGTTACTGACTTGAAACTGTAGTTTTATTGGCCACTAGGGGTCATTTCCATAACTCCTTCATTTGTCCTCGGAGGAGTGGTTTAGGGCAGTGACTTGTGGTTTGTTGGCCAATTTGGGTCATTTCCTGTCTTTTCCAGCCCCTGCTATAAAGCGCTTTAGCGATTTAGCGATTTAGCCGATTTAGCGGAGTTGCCACTGTTGCACACTAGGGCAGCGCCGTTAAGCAGGTTTAAACTATTCGGGCTACCTAAAGTCCACTCTTCAAATTTTCCCTTAAAACTACCTTCCTCGAACTATACTACTGATCTAATCAGCGTATCCTATAATTAAAAGATCATCTCTACTTGACTCCAAGTAGACTATTCTCTATCTGTTAAACGTAGCACTTGCTCCTACAGTACTTATTACCTTGATACGGCACTCTTGTCATAGATAGTACCCCAAAAGGCAACCCCATTTCTCGAATCTTTTTAAAGTTTTTTGTCTATTCCTTCTAGCATGTCGAGGATCAGTTGCTAGTCTCTCCTGCTCAGCTGGTGAACCTGGGAATATTGAGGCAATGTTACAATTGCCTCATGTACACAACCCTCTCCTCCTCCCACAAAACACAAATACATGCGAGAGATGCAACTACACGGCCAAACTGGAGGCTGAGCTCTCAACATAGGACTGGCAAGACCAGTCAGGAGGAGAAGGTTACCACACACACTATAGACCCAGTCTCACATATTACCATTACAACCTCAAATCATACACATAAACACACAAAGACATACTCGAGGCTCTGATCAAAAATCTACCAAAACAGCAGAGGCCACCAAAGCAGACACCCAAACAACCACCACCTCAGAACACAACACCTGCAACACATAGACCTCACAGTCAGAGTGTCAAACAGTCACAGCCCTTAAGGCCAAACACAATGCCAGACACACTAGTCATTGGTGACTCCATAGTCAGACACACTGGCGTCCGCTCACCAGACTGAGTAAGGAGAAGGTCACAGTAAGCTGCCTGTCGGGCGCTAGAATCCGCCACATAAGCACTCAGGTCTCTCAACAGCAGGTACAAATATGATTCAGTCATTGTCCATGCTGGTGTAAGCGACCTGAGACGTACCCTTGGACTACATGAAAAGAGACATTGAGGAGCTCTCTGATTATGTAGCCCAGACAGGTATGACCCTGACCTTGAGCAGTATCCTACCTTCACCAAGAATGATGCCACAATACAGAGATAAGATGATCAGCTTTAACAATTGGCTTAAACACTGGTGTCATTCAAAGGGGATCCAGTGTCTGTCTGCCTGGGATGACATGCTGGACAAGCCACGCTGTGCACCTGTCACCCTGGGATTCGGATATTGGCAAAGGCTCTTGCCACCCCATAGTGCCTTTTTAGGCAAGGCTCAAATTCTAAACCTACCACCCTAGAACACAAAAAGGAAAAAACTAAGGGTAATGCTGCTCAATGCCAAGTCTAAATCTCAAAATGCACGCACTCGAGGCCCTTCTCAGTATGGAGAACATCGATGTCTGTGCTGTGACAGAAACCTGGTTCAAGGCTCCTGAGAGCACCCCGGCTTATCAGGTTTTACCTCATATCATGCGTTCGGCCCCAAAATCTGGACAATACCAAGAAAGGAGGGGTATCCATATTCATCAAGGACACCCACACCTCAAGACTGGTGGCAACGATGCATCGGAGACCATCCAGGTGCAATTAACCATAGGCAAGACTGCTCTGCAAATTGTAGCATGTTACAGGCCACCCTCACAAACTCAGGAACCTCACATGGCCTTCCTGAAAACACTAGAGGGATAAATGTATCACCAAACACCATCATACTAGGTGACTTCAATTACCCTAATATAGACTGGGAACACTACTCAAGCCCAAACACCCTAGCCCAAAAGTTCCTGGAATTCATAAACTCAAATGCCATGGAACAACTAGTCACCATCCCCACAAGAGGAGATAACATACTTGATCTCATCATCACGAACATGGGAGCACAATGTTCAACACCGGAGGTGTACCCCTCACTGGTGAGATCAGACCACAAACTAATCTCGCTGGAGGTCCTCATCCCACCCCACCTGAAATAAAAAGACCACAGTAAAGAACTTCTCAAAAGCCGACTTCACACTTCTAAAGACTAGTGTGGTCTCCTTTAAGGCCCCGAGGAAAACAGTACTCAAGCCGCTGAATCACTTACAAATGCCTTCTACCAGCACCTGCAGGACTGCATGGATAAGGCAATCCCAAGCAAAACAAAGACTCTTTGTACCAAAGGCAAGCATCCAGTCTGGTGGACCCCAGCCATAAACAAACTCTACAACAAAGGAGGAAGCTACTACAAGATAGAGCAAAATCCTTAAAAGGTAAGACACCCTTGATCACTATAAGTAAAAACTAAGAGCTCTCATAAAATCATCCAAAGCAAATTTCGAGAGAAAATAGCTAAAGACTCAAAAGACAATCATAAGGCCTTCTTTAGCTATGTTAGAAACCTGGGAGGAAACTCCCAGATATGCTCAGAGCTAGTTCAAAATGATGTGAAGATTACTGATCCTACAGACATTGCCAACATACTGGCTGACAGGTTCAGTGCAAACTTCTCCCCTCCCCCCAAAGGAGAGATATCTATACCAAACGATTGCAGCCCCAAACATCTCCAGCGCCCAAGTGAGAACTGCTCTCTCAAAGCAAAAACACAGCATCCATGGGACCTGATGGTGTCCCCGGCTGTGTGCTCCATGAACTCAATGAGGAATTAAACCCACAGCTAGGACAGCTGTTTAATCAAAGTCTTACCTCTGGATGGAGTGGCGCACTGCAACTGTGGTACCACTTCACAAAGCGGTGCCTCCACCGACCCTGGAAATTAGCCCATTAGCTTGACAAGCCTTATCTGCAAAGCCATGGAGGATCATAATGGACCTCATAAATAAAGACATAGGAATTTGCAGACTTTGGATCCAACCCAGTTTGGCTTTGTCAAAGGCAGATCATGCCTTTTAAACTTGGTTGACTTTTGAAACAGTCACCAAAGCCATTGATGAGGAAAGGCAGTCCATACAGCCTACCTCGATCTGGCTAAGGCCTTTGATACAATACCCCATTCGGTATCATTGAAGAACTCATCAGCTTAAATGTCAACCCATACATCACAAGATGGGTTGCAAACTGGCTGAGTGACAGAACCCACAGGGTCAGAGCTGCTGGCGCCATGTCAGACTCAAAGCCTGTCACAAGTGGTGTCCCACAGGGCTCAGTCCTGGGCCCACTCTTGTTTGGCATCTACTTTTCCGAGTACAAGCAAACACAGGAGGGTTATGGCTGACAAAGTTTGCAGATGACTGCAAACTGGGCGCCATAGTAGAAAACACATCTGACACAGATATCCTTCAGAAGGGTCTCACAGAAACGGATAACTGGTGCCAGAGCCACGGCCTAAAGTTAAATGCCAAAAATGCATAGTCATACCCTTCGAAAAACAAGGTTACCCCTAGCTACCAAATAGGTGGCAATCCACTGAGCACAGAAGAAGTTATCAGGGACCTGGGGACCCAGGTTGATAGTAGTCTGTCATTCGACACCCATGTAGCTAAAGTAGTTAGGAAGACCTTCTACATTGCCCACCATATCATGAAGGGATTCTCATCTAGATCAAGGGAGGTCATAGTCTCCCTTTACTCATCACTCATCAGACCAATGATTGAGTACAATGCCCCATTCGGAATGTATCTGACCCGACACTTGCAGCAGCTGGAGAGGCCACAAAGTTCCTCACCAAAAGGATAAAGGGTCTCAAAATCTGTCCTATGCTGCCCGACTGAAAGAACTCCAGCTCTATTCAGTGCTCAGAGGTGACCTTTGCCTAACATACAAGGCCATGTCAAACCCAGATTTGATGAATATGCTTCACCTCAAAAATCTAGATCCATCAGAGCCACAAGGGGGAGACTTAAACCTTGACACGGCTATTAATAGGGCGTGCTGGAGGGATAGATTCATCACCCAAAGACTCCCTATGCTGTGGAACAAAATCCCGGTACATGTGAGGCAGAGCACCTCGCTGGCCTTGTTCAAGAGAAATCTTGACCAATGGATGGGAGATCGCAGATATACCCCAGGGATTACCTCAGTGTCACTGCTCGACAGAGGCACAGAAAAATAATGGGTATAGTTCCCCATACTAAAGGGGTGGCCTAAGCCACAAAACGATGGGCTAGGCTTGTAAATGCCCTCGGGCAGATAGCCTAGTATGAACCTATGAACCTATGAACCTATGATATAATACCTCACTCGGTCATTGTAAACAGATACTTGGATATAGGTATAAACCCCTATGTTGAGTACCTCAGGGCTCTTTGCTGGGGCTCCTCCTATTTGGCATCTACTACTCAGAAGTCAAAGCCAGTGTTAAGGGTCTCTGCCTGACTAAGTTTGCATATGATTGCAAAATAGGAGGAGTCTTAGAATTCCCGCAAGAAACTAGCACCCTACAGGAAGCACTAACCCAGACAAATAATTAGTGCCAAAGTCATGGCTTAAACTCAATGCCAGGAAACATATAGTTGTACCCTTTGGAAAGTATATCACCCTAGGGAATTACCTCATCGATTGCACACCCTTAAGAGTAGAACCAGTAGTCAGGGATTTGTGTAAGCATATACCAACATGTATCTAAGGTAGTAAAGAAATCATGATGTGTTGCTCAACTTATAAGCATCTAGGTCCAAGGAAGTCACTGTTCCACTTTATTTGGCTCTCATCAGTTTCCCCTTTCATATGTACATGACCAGGCACATACAACAAAGGTTCCTCACTAAAAGAATACAGGCTATAAACAGCATGTCTTATGCAGATCACCTCATAGCCCTATCTCTATATTCTGTTTCCTACAGACTGTTGAGAGGTAATCTATGCTTGGCATACAAGGCAATCTTGGATCCCATTTTGATGATCTTTTGCATATCCACAAAACAAACATCAGAATTGCTTCAAATAAGACTTTAAACTTTGCTTGTGACATAAATAGAACACATTGCAGGTAAAGTTGTGTCTCAGAGAATTCTCCTTGTCCAGAACATGCATCCTATCTATGTGAAGCAGGACTCTTTCCTAACACTATTCAAGAGAAACCTGGGCCAGTGGAAAGGAAATTGGAAATACACCCCCAGTTCTAGCCCTGTGTCTCTAATGAACATAGGCAGCCTGTAAATTTTGCCCTAACTTATATATACCCTGTAAAATAATCTCTAAGGTATATAAACTTGTGAGATACAACTGGGAAGCTTGGCTAGGCTTATAAAGGCCCCTGTGTCCATTAGCCCAGTATACACCTATGAATCTCTGAACCTATGACTGTAGTTTTTCATGAATATTAGTGGTTAAAGACAATTAATAAAATGTTTCTAACACCATATCCACATTTTTAAAATGTATTTATTTGTTTTAATGCTATTTATTCAATTTTTAAAATGTATTTATTTGTTTTTATGCTGTTTATTCAATGACCATGTAAACCCAGTTGTCACAAGTGAATCTTTTCCAGGGACAGCTTGAGACAGCTCACTGCTTTGTTTAGCTTCACACAGTATTAAAATATTGAATGAGGAAATCAAAAGTGGGAAACAGAATAAAGGCTGTCAACAATTTATAACCATAAAGTAAAAATCCATCCTGAAACTACGCCATATATTTTGTATCTTTTTGTATTTTGGAAATATTCTAGTATTATATGCAATACTAGATAATCATAATCACTCGAGTTTTCTTATTATATTTGAATTTCTTGTATCACAAAATGACTATCATGGGGACTGCCATGTTGAGATGATTTTGTTTTTCAGTCATCTTTCTACCACAAAGTTGGGTCTTTATAATGTGGCACAGCAAAGGCATAGCAAATTATTTCCCCATTTACTTATAGGGATAGTGCAGTGAGTCAATGATTCTTAGGTGGTGTCTGAAAACAAAGTCAGTGCTTTACTTATCTGAATGGATTGGATGACAAACTGCTGAAATGCCTCAATATAGAATTGGTAAAAAACAGGATTTTCTTAAGTTTCAAAGCTGTTGTCAAATAAATTGGGTCTAACAGTTGCTATCAAGGTTAGTATCTCTGCTCATTCATCTGTGATTGATAGATGCCATTTTAAAGATCTACTAGGATAAACAAGAACCGTTGATACTTTCATTACTGTCACTACAGCTATATGAATAAAAGCAACATTTCAGACCAGAAATAAGAATATTAACCAGCTTGTAGAATGCCACAGAATAACTCTTTCCAACTCTTCTTATGAAGATTTCTGCCATCAACTCTTCAAGTGTTCCACTTTAGCTGTCAATGTGTGCTTTATAGCACTTTACTGTCCTTAGGGAGACACTGTCTTCAGATGTAAAATTGTTGGGAATGGCTATCAATTTAAACTACAGAAATGTTTAGTCTGTATCAAAACTGCAACAAATATGTTCCTAAGCAATGTGGAATTTACAAAGGAAAACGATGGGACCTTTATAATGTGTAGCAAAAAAGCAAGTAGAAATGAAGAAACTTAAAGGTACTGAAAGGTTTCTGGATATTAAGCTGCATACACATGATAATACAGAGAGAAAAGAATAATTCCATGGAAACCTAACATGGAGCTGCCTTTAATTGTCTGTCATATACTGCCAGATAATATTATCTGTACTAAGTCAAATTTTACTAAATGTCACCTCCACTACCACCACTATGCATGATTAAAACTAAAAGTCACCTTGAAATCTACATAAATTCAAAAATCTCCATTCTTTCTTTTGAAACACCTGAAGAATTATTGTATCCCATTGACTACATTTTGCCTTATTCAGTAGAGCAGCATTTCTTGGCCTTTCCAACTACAACTCCAGCTTAGGCTTACGTGCATATTATTCTGGGTTGACCACTTATTTCTGCCAGCTTCCCATCTGTACATTTCCTTAATATGACTCATTTTGTAGCACCTCCTGCAGTCTGTTTCCTTTACAAACAATTATTACTACCCTTATACAACATTATGCTACATTGAAAACACTCTTCCTTATGAAAAGATAGGATGAATATTTTGTAAAATATATATTTGACTACATTTTGCTGTACTTCACATTTATCACCTATAGTGACTTTTTCCATAGGTACAGCTATATTTAACACTTCACATAATTTTAGATCATTTTTAGAAATCAGTTTGCTTCATGTGTCTCACTGCACATATCTCACACAAAACCGTCTCTAATTTAAACTTTTACCTCCCACCAAATTCACAGTGTTCCTCATTAGCACTTGACATATATTCTAAAATATATATTCTAAAATAGCTCCCCTTCATATCTGATTTAGTTTATAGAATCTGAAACATTTTGTGATTACTTGTAGCCCTGAGCTTGAGTACCTCTGTAAGATTTTCAGTGTCTTTGAATGAATTCTCAAATGATAAAATAACAAAACACCACTTCATATGATGTTTTCAAACTTCACGTAAGTCCTTACACCTTGCTACTCATGACATTAAACACAATGAAACTCTCTTCATTCAGAATGAGTAAAAGCAAAATATAAATCTTGACTTTCAAGTTATACAGATTTTCACTTTAGTGTCAAAGACATTGGCATATGTCCATCATCATGCTCGCCATTTTGCAGTTGCATCTCTTCTCAAATGTAGACATTTGTTTTACTATTCAGATTTTTCTTGAAATGGCCAACTGATTTTCTAAGCATTAGCCCTTTTACTTTATTTCCATATTCTCCAAATTTCAATTCAAAAGTGTAGGTTTTGGTCTTTTCTTTGTGCATTAAACACACCCACTAGCCAGTTGTACTGGTATTCAAACAATCAACTTGATTCACATTTAAAGACTTTAACTGTTCACTTTAAATAATTTGCCTCACATAAGCATTTGATTTTTCACTTCGCCTCTGTATTGTGTAAAAAGTAAACTGTCATTAACTTGATCATTTCAGAAGCCATATAAAATTCACTCAGTTTGCCATCTGTCAATATATTTGCATATAAAATTCATCATATATGACATGTTTCTTTATTCAGTTGTTAAAAGTATAAATTTCACATTTACTTCTTTTTTGTAGGTTATTTTTTATTGGAACATGAAAATGCTACTGCATTGCTTTTCAGCTCTTTTACTTGTAACTCCAAATGACTTTGGCTTAAATGCCGTGCCACAAATTTACATTATAGCTTCTTTTAATTATGCCAGAACAATTTTTGTGACCTTTTATATGATTGCTTTGTCTAAGATAAGCACCACCATTAACATCTTGATTACACAAGTTTTACACCATGCATAGTACACCATATGTGCTTCTCTGCATTTTGTTCTCTTCCACCCATATCCTTTGCATTTCTCCTTGAAGATGACTCCTTCAACACCTTGGTGAGCACTGTAACCAGTTTGTTAGGTACTTCATTCATTCCATT